>NC_134478.1:9339001-9626932 GCF_964194025.1 Convolutriloba macropyga | reverse complement strand
GCCTAGCAAAAAAGTTAGTGTTTCATACGGAAATTTGCGTATTTCTCGAGTAACTAATTTTAAAAATAGGTCTTTTTCATTGGGTCAAGGAGTTGTTCAAAGCGAACCAAATTGATGTCCCAGACTACCAGTAGTATGTAGGTTGTAGTGCAAAAAGAATGGTTTGTCTAACTGCCCTACAAAAAAGTAGATATTTCACACGGAAGTTTCCACTTTTTCGCTGATTTTATTTTGAAAAATAGTTAAATTTTATCGGGTCAAGGAGTTGTCCAAATCGAATCAAACTCGGTATCCAGTATCCCATGTGTAATTAGAGCATAAAAGAAAAAGAAATTTTGGTATAGCTTGCCTTCAAATTAAGTTAGTTTTCCGTACGGATATTTGCGATTATTTCGAATAAGTTGCGATCATAGAATTTTTAAAAATAGGTCTTTTTCATCGGTTCAAGGAGTTGTCCAAGTCAAACCAAACTTGGTATGGAGTATCCCCTGTGTAGTTAGGGTGTAAAACAAAAAGAATTTTTTGCTATAGCTTGCCTAGGAAAAAAGTTAGTTTTTCGTTTTTCGTACGGAAATTTGCGATTATTTCGAATAAATAATTTTTAAAAATAGGTCTTTTTCATCGGGTCAAGGAGTTGTTCAAATCAGACCAAACTTGGTATGGGGTATCCCATTATGTACCCAAAGTCTAAAACAAAAGAATTTTTTTCTATAGCTTGCCTAGGAAAAAAGTTAGTTTTTCATACGTAAGTTTGCGGCTTTCCCAAATAACGAGTTTTAAAAATAGGTCTTTTTGATTGGGTCAAGGAAGTATTCAAATCAAACCAAACCCGGTATGGAGTATCCCATGTGTACCTAGAGTGTAAAACAAAAAGCATTTTTGGTATAGCTTGCCTAGCAAAAAAGTTAGTTTTTCATACGGAAATTTGCTTTTATTTCGAATAGATTGCGATTATTGAATTTTAAAAATAGGTCTTTTTGATCGGGTCAAGGAGTTGTCCAAATCAAACCAAACACGGTATGGAGTATCCCATGGGCACCTAGAGTCTAAAACAAAAAGAATTTTGGCTATAGCTTGCCTAGGAAAAAAGTTAATTTTTCATACGTAAATTTGCGAATTTCGCAAATAACGAATTTTAAAAATAGGTCTTTTTGATCGGGTCAAGGAGTTGTCCAAATCAAACCAAACTGGGTATGGAGTATCCCCAGGGTATGTCGAGTCTAAAACAAAAAGAATTTTTGCTATAGCTTGCCTAGTAAAAAAGTTCGTATTTCAATCGGAAATATCGACTTATTCGCTTATTCTTCGCTTATTCTATTTTCAAAAAAGGTCTCTTTGATCGGGTCAAGGAGGTATTCAAATCAAACCAAACTGGGTATGGAGTATCCCATGGACACCTAAAGTGTAAAACAAAAAGAATTTTTGGTATAGCTTGCCTAGGAAAAAAGTTAGTTTTTCATACGGAAATTTGCGTATTTCTCGAGTAACTAATTTTAAAAATAGGTCTTTTTCATTGGGTCAAGGAGTTGTTCAAAGCGAACCAAATTGATGTCCCAGACTACCAGTAGAATGTAGGTTGTAGTGCAAAAAGAATGGTTTGTCTAACTGCCCTACAAAAAAAGTAGATATTTCACACGGAAGTTTCCACTTTTTCGCTGATTTTATTTTGAAAAATAGTTAAATTTTATCGGGTCAAGGAGTTGTCCAAATCGAATCAAACTCGGTATCCAGTATCCCATGTGTAATTAGAGCATAAAAGAAAAAGAAATTTTGGTATAGCTTGCCTTCAAATTAAGTTAGTTTTCCGTATGGATATTTGCGATTTTTTCGAATAAGTTGCGATCATAGAATTTTTAAAAATAGGTCTTTTTCATCGGTTCAAGGAGTTGTCCAAGTCAAAACCAAACTTGGTATGGAGTATCCCCTGTGTAGTTAGGGTGTAAAACAAAAAGAATTTTTGGTATAGCTTGCCTAGCAAAAAAGTTAGTTTTTCATACAGAAATTTGCGTATTTCTCGAGTAACTAATTTTAAAAATAGGTCTTTTTCATTGGGTCAAGGAGTTGTTCAAAGCGAACCAAATTGATGTCCCAGACTACCAGTAGTATGTAGGTTGTAGTGCAAAAAGAATGGTTTGTCTAACTGCCCTACAAAAAAAGTAGATATTTCACACGGAAGTTTCCACTTTTTCGCTGATTTTATTTTGAAAAATAGTTAAATTTTATCGGGTCAAGGAGTTGTCCAAATCGAATCAAACTCGGTATCCAGTATCCCATGTGTAATTAGAGCATAAAAGAAAAAGAAATTTTGGTATAGCTTGCCTTCAAATTAAGTTAGTTTTCCGTACGGATATTTGCGATTATTTCGAATAAGTTGCGATCATAGAATTTTTAAAAATAGGTCTTTTTCATCGGTTCAAGGAGTTGTCCAAGTCAAAACCAAACTTGGTATGGAGTATCCCCTGTGTAGTTAGGGTGTAAAACAAAAAGAATTTTTGTTATAGCTTGCCTAGGAAAAAAGTTAGTTTTTCGTTTTTCGTACGGAAATTTGCGATTATTTCGAATAAATAATTTTAAAAATAGGTCTTTTTCATCGGGTCAAGGAGTTGTTCAAATCAGACCAAACTTGGTATGGGCTATCCCATTATGTACCCAAAGTCTAAAACAAAAGAATTTTTTTCTATAGCTTGCCTAGGAAAAAAGTTAGTTTTTCATACGTAAGTTTGCGGCTTTCCCAAATAACGAGTTTTAAAAATAGGTCTTTTTGATTGGGTCAAGGAGGTATTCAAATCAAACCAAACCCGGTATGGAGTATCCCATGTGTACCTAGAGTGTAAAACAAAAAGCATTTTTGGTATAGCTTGCCTAGCAAAAAAGTTAGTTTTTCATACGGAAATTTGCTTTTATTTCGAATAGATTGCGATTATTGAATTTTAAAAATAGGTCTTTTTGATCGGGTCAAGGAGTTGTCCAAATCAAACCAAACACGGTATGGAGTATCCCATGGGCACCTAGAGTCTAAAACAAAAAGAATTTTGGCTATAGCTTGCCTATGAAAAAAGTTAGTTTTTCATACGTAAATTTGCGAATTTCGCAAATAACGAATTTTAAAAATAGGTCTTTTTGATCGGGTCAAGGAGTTGTCCAAATCAAACCAAACTGGGAATGTAGTATCCCCAGGGTATGTCGAGTCTAAAACAAAAAGAATTTTTGCTATAGCTTGCCTAATAAAAAAGTTCGTTTTTCAATCGGAAATATCGACTTATTCGCTTATTCTTCGCTTATTCTATTTTCAAAAAAGGTCACTTTTATCGGGTCAAGGAGGTATTCAAATCAAACCAAACTGGGTATGGAGTATCCCATGGATACCTAAAGTGTAAAACAAAAAGAATTTTTGGTATAGCTTGCCTAGGAAAAAAGTTAGTATTTCATACGGAAATTTGCTATTATTTCAAATAAATAATTTTAAAAATAGGTCTTTTTGATCGGGTCAGGGAGTTGTCCAAATCAAACCAAACTGGGCATGGAGTATCCCCAGGGTATGTCGAGTCTAAAACAAAAAGAATTTTTGCTATAGCTTGCCTAGTAAAAAAGTTCGTATTTCAATCGGAAATATCGACTTATTCGCTTATTCTATTTTCAAAAATATAGAAATTTTATCGGGTCAAGGAGTTGTTCAAATCGAATCAAACTGGTTATTGAGTATACCATGGGTACCTAGAGTGTAAAATAAAAAGAATTTTTGGTATAGCTTGCCTAGGAAAAAAGTTAGTATTTCATACGGAAATTTGCTATTATTTCAAAAAAAAATAATTTTAAAAATAGGTCTTTTTGATCGGGTCAAGGAGTTGCCCAAATCAAACCAAACTCGGTATGAAGTATCCCATGTGTATCTAGAGTGCAAAACAAAAAGAATTTTTGCTATAGCTTGCCTGGGAAAAAAGTTGGGTTTTCATACGGAAATTTCCGATTATTTCGAATAAATTGCGATTATCGAATTTTAAAAATAGGTCTTTTTCATCGGGTCAAGGAGTTGTCCAAGTCAAACCAAACTTGGTATGGAGTATCCCCTGTGTAGTTAGGGTGTAAAACAAAAAGAATTTTTGCTATAGCTTGCCTAGGAAAAAAGTTAGTTTTTCGTTTTTCGTACGGAAATTTGCGATTATTTCGAATAAATAATTTTAAAAATAGGTCTTTTTCATCGGGTCAAGGAGTTGTTCAAATCAGACCAAACTTGGTATGGGGTATCCCATTATGTACCCAAAGTCTAAAGCAAAAGAATTTTCTCCTATAGCTTGCCTAGGAAAAAAGTTAGTTTTTCATACGTAAGTTTGCGGTTTTCCCAAATAACGAGTTTTAAAAATAGGTCTTTTTGATCGGGTCAAGGAGGTATTCAAATCAAACCAAACCCGGTATGGAGTATCCCATGTGTACCTAGAGTGTAAAACAAAAAGAATTTTTGGTATAGCTTGCCTAGCAAAAAAGTTAGTTTTTCATACGGAAATTTGCTTTTATTTCGAATAGATTGCGATTATTGAATTTTAAAAATAGGTCTTTTTGATCGGGTCAAGGAGTTGTCCAAATCAAACCAAACACGGTATGGAGTATCCCATGGGCACCTAGAGTCTAAAACAAAAAGAATTTTGGCTATAGCTTGCCTAGGAAAAAAGTTAGTTTTTCATACGTAAATTTGCGAATTTCGCAAATAACGAATTTTAAAAATAGGTCTTTTTGATCGGGTCAAGGAGTTGTCCAAATCAAACCAAACTGGGTATGGAGTATCCCCAGGGTATGTCGAGTCTAAAACAAAAAGAATTTTTGCTATAGCTTGCCTAGTAAAAAAGTTCGTATTTCAATCGGAAATATCGACTTATTCGCTTATTCTATTTTCAAAAATATAGAAATTTTATCGGGTCAAGGAGTTGTTCAAATCGAACCAAACTGGTTATTCAGTATACCATGGGTACCTAGAGTGTAAAACAAAAAGAATTTTTGGTATAGCTTGCCTAGGAAAAAAGTTAGTATTTCATACGGAAATTTGCTATTATTTCAAAAAAAAAATAATTTTAAAAATAGGTCTTTTTGATCGGGTCAAGGAGTTGTCCAAATCAAACCAAACTGGGTATGGAGTATCCCCAGGGCATGTCGAGCCTAAAACAAAAAGAATTTTTGCTATAGCTTGCCTAAAAAAAGTTCGTATTTCAATCGGAATTATCGACTAATTCGCTTATTCTATTTTCAAAAAAATAGAAATTTTATCGGGTCAAGGAGTTGTTCAAATCGAACCAAACTGTTTATGGAGTATACCATGGGTACCTAGAGTATAAAACAAGAAGAATTTTTGGTGTAGCTTGCCTAGGAAAAAAGTTCGTATTTCATACGGAATTTTGCGTTTATTTCGTTTATTTAATTTTTAAATATAGTATTTTTCATCGGGTCAAGGAGTTGTTCAAATCGAACCAAACTCGGTATGAAGTATCCCATGTGTATCTAGAGTGCAAAACAAAAAGAATTTTTGCTATAGCTTGCCTAGGAAAAAAGTTGGGTTTTCATACGGAAATTTCCGATTATTTCGAATAAATTGCGATTATCGAATTTTAAAAATAGGTCTTTTTCATCGTGTCAAGGAGTCGTCCAAATCAAACCAAACTCGGTATGGAGTATCTACTATGTGAACTGCTTATTATAGTAATTTTTGCAAATTTGTTCTTCTTTTCTTTATAACAAGTTGAAGTGTTGATGATAAATTGAGTTTATTGATCCTCTGGTTTATTTGTAATTGATCGGGTCAAGGAGTTGTCCAAATCAAACCAAACTGGGTATGGAGTATCCCCAGGGTATGTCGAGTCTAGAACAAAAAGAATTTTTGCTATAGCTTGCCTAAAAAAAGTTCGTATTTCAATCGGAATTATCGACTAATTCGCTTATTCTATTTTCAAAAAAATAGAAATTTTTATCGGGTCAAGGAGTTGTTCAAATCGAACCAAACTGTTCATTGAGTATACCATGGGTACCTACAGTATATAAAGAATTTTTGCTATAGCTTGCCTGGGAAAAAAGTTGGGTTTTCATACGGAAATTTCCGATTATTTCGAATAAATTGCGATTATCGAATTTTAAAAATAGGTCTTTTTCATCGGGTCAAGGAGTTGTCCAAGTCAAACCAAACTTGGTATGAAGTATCCCCTGTGTAGTTAGGGTGTAAAACAAAAAGAATTTTTGCTATAGCTTGCCTAGGAAAAAAGTTAGTTTTTCGTTTTTCGTACGGAAATTTGCGATTATTTCGAATAAATAATTTTAAAAATAGGTCTTTTTCATCGGGTCAAGGATTTGTTCAAATCAGACCAAACTTGGTATGGGGTATCCCATTATTTACCCAAAGTCTAAAACAAAAGAATTTTTTTCTATAGCTTGCCTAGGAAAAAAGTTAGTTTTTCATACGTAAGTTTGCGGCTTTCCCAAATAACGAGTTTTAAAAATAGGTCTTTTTGATCGGGTCAAGGAGGTATTCAAATCAAACCAAACCCGGTATGGAGTATCCCATGTGTACCTAGAGTGTAAAACAAAAAGAATTTTTGGAATAGCTTGCCTAGCAAAAAAGTTAGTTTTTCATACGGAAATTTGCTTTTATTTCGAATAGATTGCGATTATTGAATTTTAAAAATAGGTCTTTTTGATCGGGTCAAGGAGTTGTCCAAATCAAACCAAACACGGTATGGAGTATCCCATGGGCAACTAGAGTCTAAAACAAAAAGAATTTTGGCTATAGCTTGCCTAGGAAAAAAGTTAGTTTTTCATACGTAAATTTGCGAATTTCGCAAATAACGAATTTTAAAAATAGGTCTTTTTGATCGGGTCAAGGAGTTGTCCAAATCAAACCAAACTGGGTATGGAGTATCCCCAGGGTATGTCGAGTCTAAAACAAAAAGAATTTTTGCTATAGCTTGCCTAGTAAAAAAGTTTTCAATCGGAAATATCGACTTATTCGCTTATTCTATTTTCAAAAATATAGAAATTTTATCGGGTCAAGGAGTTGTTCAAATCGAACCAAACTGGTTATTGAGTATACCATGGGTACCTAGAGTGTAAAACAAAAAGAATTTTTGGTATAGCTTGCCTAGGAAAAAAGTTAGTATTTCATACGGAAATTTGCTATTATTTCAAAAAAAAATAATTTTAAAAATAGGTCTTTTTGATCGGGTCAAGGAGTTGTCCAAATCAAACCAAACTGGGTATGGAGTATCCCCAGGGTATGTCGAGCCTAAAACAAAAAGAATTTTTGCTATAGCTTGCCTAAAAAAAGTTCGTATTTCAATCGGAATTATCGACTAATTCGTTTATTCTATTTTCACAAAAATAGAAATTTTATCGGGTCAAGGAGTTGTTCAAATCGAACCAAACTGTTTATGGAGTATACCATGGGTACCTAGAGTATAAAACAAGAAGAATTTTTGGTGTAGCTTGCCTAGGAAAAAAGTTGGGGTTTCATACGGAAATTTCCGATTATTTCGAATAAATTGCGATTATCGAATTTTCAAAATAGGTCTTTTTCATCGTGTCAAGGAGTCGTCCAAATCGAACCAAACTCGGTATGGAGTATCTACTATGTGAACTGCTTATTATAGTAATTTTTGCAAATTTGTTCTTCTTTTCTTTATAACAAGTTGAAGTGTTGATGATAAATTGAGTTTATTGATCCTCTGGTTTATTTGTAATTGATCGGGTCAAGGAGTTGTACAAATCAAACCAAACTGGGTATGGAGTATCCCCAGGGTATTTCGAGTCTAGAACAAAAAGAATTTTTGCTATAGCTTGCCAAAAAAAAGTTCGTATTTCAATCGGAATTATCGACTAATTCGCTTATTCTATTTTCAAAAAAATAGAAATTTTTATCGGGTCAAGGAGTTGTCCAAATCGAACCAAACTGTTTATTGAGTATACCATGGGTACCTACAGCTACAGTATAAAACAAGAATAATTTTTGGTATAGCTTGCCTAGGAAAAAAGTTCGTATTTCATACGGAATTTTGCGTTTGTTTCGTTTATTTAATTTTTAAATATAGTATTTTTCATCGGGTCAAGGAGTTGTTCAAATCGAACCAAACTCGGTATGAAGTATCCCATGTGTATCTAAATTGTAAAACAAAAATAATTTTTGCTATAGCTTGCCTAGGAAAAAAAGTTGGGTTTTCATACGGAAATTTCCGATTATTTCGAATAAATTGCGATTATCGAATTTTAAAAATAGGTCTTTTTCATCGTTTCAAGGAGTCGTCCAAATCGAACCAAACTCGGTAGGGAGTATCTACTATGTACCCAAAGTCTAAAACGAAAAGAATTTCTGCTATAGCGTGCCGAGGAAAAAAAGTTGCGTTCTCATACGGAATTTTGCGAATTTCGCGATTAGCAAATTTTAACTATAGGTATTTTTCATCGGGTCGAGAGGTAGTCCAAATTGAACCAAACTTGGCATGAAGTACCCCCTGTGTGGGTAAAGTGTAGGACAAAAGAAAAAAATTTGCTATAGCTTGCCTAGCCTAAAGGTTTTTGTCTCTTCTTAGTTTGATGTGAGAGAATAATATTTCAAGAAATAGTCTTTTGATCTTCAGATATTTGTTTTTGATGGATGTCAATTCGGAATTGAGGAGCAAATTGCTGGCCAGAATTCATGCACAGGAAAAAGAAAAAGAAGAGTGGATGAAGAGGGAAAAGTCATTCAAAGGAAACAGTCCCAAGTTATCGAAATGAACTAAAATTCCAAAAAAGTCCACCATTCGACATAGATTTGCGTTACGCTTTGGAAATCTTTTGGCATCGGACATGATTGCTGCTAAACACCATATAGTGAAAAGATTGCCAGGCGTAGTTGGAGTGAAATTCCTTTGTTCCAGAAAAAATCAAAGCCATTTTAATGGATGGATGTTCTTCAATTTGAGAATTAACTTATGTATGGCAGCATCCAAAATTATTCGAAAAAAGTCCAGAAAATTGTGCTATATGAACTGCATAAAGACGTAAATTAGTGGATTTGAACAAGAGCCACTGTTTCCAAGAAAGAAAATTTGGATCAAAGGTCGATTGTGCAAGCAAGAAGTTGTTGTTATTATGAAGAAGTTCAAAAAAGAAGGAAAACGTAATGTCCGCGAGTACAAGAATTGGACACTTCAAACAAAAAACGAAAAAATTCTTTAAATACGGCAAACTGACGTTGAATACAAACAAAAATGATTCTATAATTTGTTTTACTATTGACGTATCTGATTTTACTTGTAATTTGATTCAAATTGTTCCAGAAATTTGTTACTCAATGTGCTTATTATAGTAATTTTTGCAAATTTGTTCTTCTTTTCTTTATAACAAGTTGAAGTGTTGATGATAAATGGAGTTTATTGATCCTCTGGTTTATTTGTAATTGAATTTTTTTGCCTGGGAAGTTTTTTCCGAATAACGATTTGTTATTTGCGAATTTCGCGAATAACGAATTTTAAAAATAGGTATTTTTCATCGGGTCAGGGAGTTGTCCAAATCGAACCAAACTCGGTATGGAGTATCCCCTGGGTACCTAGAGTATAAAACAAAATGAATATTTGGTATAGCTAGCCTAGGAAAAAAATCATATTTCAATCGGAAATATCGACTTATTCGCTTACTCTATTTTCAAAAATATAGAAATTTTATCGGGTCGAGGAGTTGTTCAAATCGAACCCAACTGTTTATTGAGTATACCATGGCTACCTAGAGTATAAAACAAGAAAAATTTTTGGTATAGCTTGCCTAGGAAAAAAGTTCGTATTTCATACGGAATTTTCCGTTTATTTTGTTTATTCAATTTTCAAATATAGTATTTTTCATCGGGTCAAGGAGTTGTTCAAATCGAACCCAACTCGGTATGAAGTATCCCATGTGTATCTAGAGTGTTAAACAAAAAGAATTTTTGCTATAGCATGCCTAGGAAAAAAGTTGGGTTTTCATACGGAAATTTCCGATTATTTCGAATAAATTGCGATTATCGAATTTTAAAAAAAGGTCTTTTTCATCGTGTCAAGGAGTCGTCCAAATCGAACCAAACTCGGTAGGGAGTATCTACTATGTACCCAAAGTCTAAAACGAAAAGAATTTCTGCTATAGCGTGCCGAGGAAAAAAAGTTGCGTTCTCATACGGAATTTTGCGAATTTCGCGATTAGCGAATTTTAATTATAGGTATTTTTCATCGGGTCGAGAAGTTGTCCAAATTGAACCAAACTTGGCATGATGTACCCCCTGTGTAGGTAAAGTGTAGGACAAAAGAAAAAATTTTGCTATAGCTTGCCTAGCCTAAAGGTTTTTGTCTCTTCTTAGTTTGATGTGAGAGATTAATATTTCAAGAAATAGTTTTTGATCTTCAGATATTTGTTTTTGATGGATGTCAATTCGGAATTGAGGAGCAAATTGCTGGCCAGAATTCATGCACAGGAAAAAGAAAAAGAAGAGTGGATGAAGAGGGAAAAGTCATTCAAAGGAAACAGTCCCAAGTTATCGAAATCAACTAAAATTCCAAAAAAGTCCACCATTCGACATAGATTTGCGTTACGCTTTGGAAATCTTTTGGCATTGGACATGATTGCTGCTAAACGCCATATAGTGAAAAGATTTCCAGGCGTAGTTGGAGTGAAATTCCTTTGTTCCAGAAAAAATCAAAGCCATTTTAATGGATGGATGTTCTTCAATTTGAGAATTAACTTATGTATGGCAGCATCCAAAATTATTCGAAAAAAGTCCAGAAAATTGTGCTATATGAACTGCATAAAGACGGAAATTAATGGATTTGAACGCAAGCCACTGTTTCCAGGAAAGAAAATTTGGGTCAAAGGTCGATTGTGCAAGCAAGAAGTTGTTGTTATTATGAAGAAGTTCAAAAAAGAAGGAAAAGGTAATGTCCCCGAGTACAAGCATTGGACACTTCAAACAAAAAACGCAAAAATTGTTTAAATACGGCAAACTGACGTTGAATACAAACAAAAATGATTCTACAATTTGTTTTACTATTGACGTATCTGATTTTACTTGTAATTTGATTAAAATTGTTCCAGAAATTTGTTACTCAATGTGCTTATTATAGTAATTTTTGCAAATTTGTTCTTCTTTTCTTCATAACAAGTTGAAGTGTTGATGATAAATTGAGTTTATTGATCCTCTGGTTTATTTGTAATTGAATTTTTTCGCCTGGGAAGTTTTTTCCGAATAACGATTTGTTATTTGCGAATTTCGCGAATAACGAATTTTAAAAATAGGTATTTTTCATCGGGTCAAGGAGTTGTCCAAATCGAACCAAACTCGGAATGGAGTATCCCCTGGGTACCTAGAGTATAAAACAAAATGAATATTTGGTATAGCTTGCCTAGGAAAAAAAACTCATATTTCAATCGGAAATATCAACTTGTTCGCTTATTATTCGCTTACTCTATTTTCAAAAATAGAGAAATTTTATCTGGTCAAGGAGTTGTTCAAATCAAATCAAACTGGGTATGGAGTATACCATGAGTCCCTAGAGTGCAAATCAAAATGAATTTTTCCTATAGCTTGCGTAGAAAAAAAGTTGGCTTTTTCATAGTGAAATTTGCGATTATTTCAATTGAAATAAACGCGTTTCCGTATGAAAAACTAACTTTTTTCCTAGGCAAGCTATAGCAAAAATTCCTTTTGTTTTACCCTCTAGGTGCCCATGGGATACTCCATACCCAGTTTGGTTCTATTTGGACAACTCCTTGACCACATGAAAAAGACCTATTTTTATAATTCGTTATTCGAATAGATAATTTAAATGAATAGGTCTTTTTCATCGGGACAAGGAGTGGTCCAAATCGAATCAAACTCGGTATCCAGTATCCCATGTGTAATTAAAGCATAAAACAAAAAGAAATTTTGGTATAGCTTGCCTAGGAAAAAAGTTCGTATTTCAATCAGAAATATCACTTATTCGCTTTTTCTATTTTCAAAAATATAGAAATTTTATCGGATCAAGGAGTGTTCAAAGTGAACCAAATTGATATCCCAGACTACCAGTACCATTTAGGTTGTAATCCAAAAAAAATGGTTTGCGTAACTTTCCTAGAAAAAAAGTTTGTATTTCAATCGGAAATATCGACTTATTCGCTTTTTCTATTTTCAAAAATATAGAAATTTTATCGGGTCAAGGAGTTGTTCAAATCGAACCAAACTGTTTATTGATTATACCATGGGTACCTAGAGTATAAAACAAGAAGAATTTTTGGTATAGCTTGTCTAGGAAAAAAGTTCGTATTTCATACGGAGTTTTGCGTTTATTTCGTTTATTTAATTTTTAAATATAGTATTTTTCATCGGGTCAAGAAGTTGTTCAAATCGAACCAAACTCGGTATGGAGTATCCCATGGGTACCTAGAGTATAAAACAAAAAGAACTTTGGCTATAGCTTAACTAGGAAAATGTTAGTATTTCATACGGAAATTTTAGAATTTCGCAAATAACGAATTTTAAAAACAGGTCTTTTTGATTGGGTCAAGAAGTTGTCCAAATCAAACCAAACTTGGTGTGGAGTATCCCCAGTGTATGTGGATTTTAAAACATGAAGAATTTTTGCTATAGCTTGTCTAGGAAAAAAGTTAGTTTTTCGTACGGAAATTTGCGATTATTTCGAATAAATAATTCTAAAAATAGATCTTTTTCATGGGGTCAAGGAGTTGTTCAAATCAAACCAAACTCGGTATGAAGAGTTCCCTGTGTAATTAGAGCATAAAACAAAAAAAAATCGGAAATATCGAGTTGTTCGCTTATTCTATTTTCAAAAAAATAGAATTTTTATCGGGTCAAGAAGTTATTCAAATCAAACCAAAGTCGGTATGGAGAATCCCCTGTGTAGTTAGAGCATTCAGCAAAAAGAATTTTTGGTATAGCTTGCCCAGGAAAAAAGTTCGTATTTTAATCGGAAATCTCGAGTTATTCGCTTATTCTATTTTCAAAAATATAGAAACTTTATCGGGTCCAGGAGTCGTTCAAATCAAACCAAACTCGGTATGGAGAATCCCCTGTGTAATTAGAGCATAAAACAAAAAGAGTTTTTGGTATAGCTTGCCTAGGAAAAAAGTTAGTTTTTCGTACGGAAATTTGCGATTATTTCCAATAAATAATTTTAAAAATAGGTCTTTTTCATCGGGTCAAGGAGTTGTTCAAACCAAACCAAACTGGGTATGTAGTATCCTCAGTGTATGTAGAGTCTAAAACAAAAAGAATTTTTGCTATAGCTTGCCTACGAAAAAAGTTAGTTTTCCGTACGGAAATTTGAGATTATTTCGAATAAGTTGCGATCATAGAATTTTAAAAATAGGTCTTTTTCATCGGGTCAAGGAATTATTCAAATCAAACCAAACCCTTTATGGAGTATCCCATTTGTACCTGGAGGTTTAAACAGAAAAAATTTTTGGTATGGCTTGCCTAGGAAAAAAGTTAGTTTTTCGTACGGAAATTTGCGATTATTTCAAACAAATAATTTTAAAATTAGGTCTTTTTCATTGGGTCAAGGAGCTGTCCAAATCGAACCAAACTTGGTATGGAGTATCCCCTGTGTAGTTAGGGTGTAAAACAAAAAGAATTTTTGCTATAGCTTGCCTAGGAAAAAAGTTAGTTTTTCGTACGGAAATTTGCAATTATTTCAAATAAATAATTTTAAAAATAGGTCTTTTTCATTGGGTCAAGGAGTTGTTCCAAGCGAACCAAATTGAGATCCCAGACTACCAGTAGTATGTAGGTTGTAGTGCAAAAAGAATGGTTTGTCTAACTGCCCTACAAAAAAAGTAGATATTTCACACGGAAATTTCGACTTTTTCGCTGACTTTATTTTGAAAAATAGTTAAAATTTATCGGGTCAAGGAGTCGTCCAAATCGATCCAAACTCGGTATGGAGTATCCCATGGGCACCTAGAGTCTAAAACAAAAAGAATTCTGGCTATAGCTTGCCTAGAAAAAAGTTAGTATTTCATACGGAAATTTCCGATTATTTCAAATAAATAATTTTAAAAATAGGTCTTTCTCATCGGGTCAAGGAGTCGTCCAAATCGATCCAAACTCGGTATGGAGTATCCCATGGGCACCTAGAGTCTAAAACAAAAAGAATTTTGGCTATAGTTTGCCTAGAAGAAAGTTAGTGTTTCATACGGAAATTTGCGATTATTTCAAATAAATAATTTTAAAAATAGGTCTTTCTCATCGGGTCAAGGAGTTGTCCAAATCGAACCAAACTGGGTATGGAGTATCCCCAGTGTATTTAGAGTCTACAACAGAAAGAATTTTTGCTATAGCTTGCCTAGGAAATGTAAAATTTATTTAATGAAGAGGTGCACCCCCCCCCCCCGCCCCGTTGAGACGCCGGTTAGTCGGTTCCCCCCCCCCGCTGGGATTTTGTGCACCTCATGGTGGGGACGTAGTTGGCGTATTAGGCACATGTCAGCAGCTGTCTGGATTGTCGAAAAACCAGCTTGGGTGCTGGTTCAGGTAATGTAAATAAAATGATGTTGCTTTGAAAACCCCGAGTCGTGGTAGCGCTTAAAAATTTTTTTCACCGCATTCTGACGGTAGCGCTGAAAAATTTTTTTTCACCGCATTCTGCTCGTAGCGATGAAAAATTTTTTTCACCGCTTAAGCGGTGAAAAAAATTTTTTCACCGCTACTAGCATAATGCGGTGAAAAGAAATTTTTCAGCGCTACCACGAAGCGGTGAAAAAAATTTTTCACCGCTAAAATCGCTAATCTTACAAAATTTCACCGCTATGAACGCATTGAACGCTAAAAGATGCGGGCGCCTTGCGGTGAAAAAAGTTTTTTTTTCACCGCTAATCACCGCTAATCTTACATTATTTTTTGACCAAACCTCGACCCGGGTTCCATCACCTTGATGAATGTATGATTAACCACTCGGCTCTTGTCATCTACTCTCTAACAATCGGTTTTGCTTTGAACAAAAATCTTTATTTCGAAGTGAGAGCAAACGAAACCACTCAAAAATTAAGAAGTAGTGCGTGAAAAAATCACATGACAAGTCAGAAATTCTTCATGGATAAAAGCTGGCATCAAATTTGCATAAAAAAGACACAGAGAATCACATTAATTGCTTCTCATTCGAGAGCAATTAATCAGGTAAAATTTCTTGGACTGTGCACGAGTTTTGGGATTTCCTGTACGCTAACTGCGCGGTACCTGACTGTAACATTTGCATCTAAAATTACCCATTGCTTAACGTACCTCAACAATGCAATTTTGTAGTTTACTTAAACATAGAATCTTAATTTTTTGGACATCAATCGTAGCACTCTAACTGTGAGGCTAAATTACCGGCTCTTTTCTGATACAACCCCCCCCCAGCTTCGTGCAGATAAGTGTTTTATGACTCCCTGCGCACGTGCATTATTTGTACATGGTAACGGGCTACATAACAACACATCATTTGTAACTGGGGGTTATAAAAAAAACTGGGGGAACTTTTTGAATTCCAATATGGAGCAAGTCTTATTCGACCTTCTTTTTTTTCTCTGAAGCTGATATATTACTGGATATTTTTTCAAATCTTGCAGTTATTGGGTATCCTATCAAACGACGATCAAAAAATCTTTTGTTGTTTGAATTCATCTCGAACATTTTTCGTTTTTTTAAAGGCATCAAAATTCTTATTGGGTATTCTGCCTGCTTCCATCACCGGTGAGATCATTCCAATCTTATCTCTACTCACTTTTTTTAATTTCGTTTTCAGGTCGCAAACGAAAAATAAAAATGCTTTAGATTTTTTTAAAGTCTCAATTAGAGCAAACACGCGTTATCACCATGTTTCCAAAAAAAAGTTCTCGAGAAATGCAACAAAGAAGAACTAATTGCAAAGTTTTTGGAGACCTATGAAATACAAGAAAAAGACAATATCATAAAAACACGAAAAAGATCTTGTTAACAATGAAATGCAAAAACTAACTGTCGGACATCAAAAAGAAACTATTGATCGCATGGAAAAAGATATCGAATTTTTCAAAACTCAAACTTCTAAATTTATTGATAATTTACTTGAGAGACAGGAGATGTCAAAAAGCAACAGTCGTGTTGTTCCTCCAATGAAAATTTATTAACCAAAAATGGTACCCCGATTTGCCAAGCAATTAGTTATATCTCATAGCACTTTTCGGAAAGTAAATCAGAATGACATTTCGCAGCAGACTGCAATCCACTCATATTCATCTGCATCAATAGGAGACATTTCTAATGTAGTTGATTGCTATTCCCCTGGAGCCAAAACGGAAACATTAATTGTACATGTTGGTCATAATTCAATTGACAAAGGTGTTTCTGGACAGGAGGCAGCGACTCAACTCAAAGAAACAGTCGACAAATGTACGAAAAATTCAAACCTTATCGTGTTGCTATATGCAAACTTGGTCCGGTAAAAGACGGCTGCTATGGAAGGAAAACAAACAACGAGGAAATATCTAAATACAATGATCATTTAGAAATTATAAGCCTGGAGCTTGATGGAGACTATCCTTGGTCACGGATTGAAAATTTGGAGAATGCGCTATCAATTGATGATATATGTTATGATGGAGTGCATCCCAATAATGGCGGCATAAAAAATCTGGTAGAAAACATACGTCACTATAATATAACACATGGCCTACCTCACAGAATACAGTTCTACCTCGGAAATTACATAGAAATTCGAACTTTGCTTGAGTTGAGTAACTTTTTTTGACATGATATTTTTACCGTTTGTTTTAACTTTCTGTTTTTTTTGGGAAATGTGAAAAACCAGGTATAAATTAAGCAACGTTACTTAACTCAAGTAAACAAGAAGCATGATAATTTAGAAAATGTGCTGATTTTTTTCCAGAGAAAGCTGATTTTATTATTCATTGCGGCTGTTCGTTGTGTTTCACTTCTCCTAACAGAAGTTTTTTGCTTTACTGTGGTGACATAGAAAAAAAATCCCGGACTGTTTGATGCTTCAAAACTTTCTACTTTGGATGATGCTATATTTAGCGCTCAAAATGACATTAAATTTCTAATTTTCAACGCTCGCAGCATACAAAGTAAATATCAAGATATATCAAACTTGCTCCAGCAGCTGGATTTGGAAATTATTGCTATAGTAACTGACTTTTAGATGAGCGAAGAACAAAGCTTGAATATAAACCTCAGCGCTGAGCACAATTTTTTGCTTACAAATCGGTCACATCAAACAGGAGCAGCTAAGGGTAGGGGTGTAGGAAAATGGATTCCTAAGAAAATAAATATTAAACGCAGAAAAGATTTTGAGTTTCCTGATCCGAAATTTTTTGAAACGTTGTGGCTGGAAATAGGCAGCCCATTAAAGGAAAAATGTCTCATTAACATCTCCTATTGTCAACATCAAAGCCTGGGTGACTAATTTTTAGACGAATTAAGCGCAGAGGTTTCTAATGCGTTCTCAGCCACAGATAATATTCTCTTATTTGGTCATTATAACATTGATATGTTGAGTGTAAATGGGAAGAAAAGCATTCAGAATTTTGCGGCGGGACAAGGATAACAGTTATCTAACACTGATATTCCTACAAGCATAAGCAACAATAAGAGAAGTTTGATAAATCACTGTATTTTGACTAATGAGCAAATCACTAGTTGGAAAGTCTGCTTACCTCCTTTTGATATTGATTATAATGTAATTTTTCTTCAGAGCAAACTTGTTTTGTTAGAAGAAAAACAAAATTATGTTATTAAACGAGATACAAAAAATTTTGTTGATGAAAAATTTAATAGAGATCTGGCTCTTGCAGATTGGAGAACAGTTTATTAACAAAGAAACTGCGATGAAATGTTTGCAGAGTTTAACGGAATTTTTGGACAATACTCGAGAAAAACGCATCAACAGAGAAGAAATTAGTTTCTAAAATAAAAAAGACTACAGAAAAACCTTGGGTGACAAAAGAAATTCAACATTTGGTTGCCGAGAAACATCGTTACTTCAATGACTACAAATTGACACAAAGTGCTGAATCATTTGTGTCATTTAAAAAGTATCGCAACCTTGTAAACCGAAAGTTATAAGAAGCACAAAATCAATTTCCAGAGGATTTTTTTTTAAATTGAAACCTCAAAAGAGAAATGAAAATTCATTAAGAAAAAAATCGGAAAGAAAAACAACAGTCCAAACATCACTGAAATTGATGAGAATAGTAGAAAAACGAAAGACAAAAAATCAATATGTAACGCTCGTAACAGAGTTTTCAGCGAAATGGGCATCTACAGAGGGCAGATTGTTCCATTGAACGTCGAAAAAATAGAGCGAAAATTTCAACCTCTCTTAATCAACAATTTTACTTCTCAAAGCTTTTCTCAAAAATCGAACACAATGCGTAAAACTGAGTATTGGCTTATTAGATAAAATAACTATTAATCATGGTGTTCCGCAAGGAAATGTGATAGAACCTCTTATTTTTCTTTTATATGTCAACGATTTTTCTGAAAAGCTGGAAGGTGAAAATGATGTTGTTCAATTAGCGGATGACACTAGTATTATATGCAAACTTGAACGGGATGAAAATATTCCCCAAATGTTGAGAAAATATTAGAACAAACAGACAAATACCTGAAAGAGAATCACCTTACTTTAAAAACCGATAAAACAGAGATGTTATTCTTTACAACTCATACTGATTCGGATCCAGTGTTTTCTTTTAAAGGCGAACTTATCAAACCAGCTCATACATGTCGTCATCTGGGAGTACAAATTGATTCAAACCTAACTTTTGAAAATCACCTAAACTCAGTTTTAAGCAAAATGGCTAATGCAATTCGTTATTTGTATCTTGTAAGAAATCAAATACCTTTGAAAGTAAGAATTGATGTTTTCAAGTCAGTTGTATTCTCTCATCTTTCTTTCAGTGAAGTATTCCTTCAGACTCCTACACTAAAAATCATAAACCGCATAAACAGGCAAATTAACTGGGGAATAAAAGTTTGTTATTTTCGTAAAAAATATTGACCATTCCATTGATCTTCTCAATAAGGATCGTATCCTGCCAGCCGAAGTGTTTATCTCAAAAGTTAGCCTAATGAAGCTACAAACAGACATAAGACAATGGGAAACATCAGAAAATTTTTAAATGTTTTCTAGCCGCCATAACGCTAGACAGAACAAGAGAACAAATCAAAATATTATAAAAAAGAAAACGAAAACGATGTGGAGTAACAAATCCTTAATCTTGAAAAGCGTTCAAAAATGGAACAAATTGCCCTCCTCAATAAGAACTTTTAACCGTAATACTTGCTTTAAAAATGTTTTAACCGAGATTTTGCTCGATCAACAAAAGAAAGTACCCGTTAATAGGAGCCTTCAAACCCTATTTTTACCTATGAAAACGAACAGCCACAATTTGAAAATTATTATATTAACAACAATGCTGATTTTTTATTTAACATTTTAGAGCATGTAGATATCTAACTTTAGGGCGATAGTCTGAGTAATTTACACGTTTCAAAAAAAATAGATCCGCAACTTCTTACATGCATTTACACATTTCAATTATCATCAATTTACAATTTGTGGCAACGAACTTCATTTTTTTCAGGAACTTAGTTATAAAAATTGTTAATTAAATAAGCAAAAAATTGATAATGCACAAACCGTTGAAACTTTTGCTGAATGGTACTATTTAACCGTTTTCCTATCGAAATATCTTGTAGTTTCGTTGAACTATTTATTTTTTTTTCGTTTTTGTTGTTTTTAATCCGCCATAGATTAAAATTGGGATTTTTTTGGTTTTTTCACCCCTTCCCCTCAGCTTTGTGGGTGCATATTAATTGCACTTCCAGACGCACGAGTCATACTTCTACATGATTTACTTTGTAATTGCGCGTGCTCTGTAACTGGGGTTGCAAAACGTACTGGGGGGGCACAAACGGAAAAGATCCTTATATTGAATAAGCCATAAGCACCGACGAATAATGCGTTCAAACGGCTTCATTTCATATCAATTATTTTTCATTGATCATTAGTGGCTGGTAAATTTCTGCATTACCGATCAATTCTTCCAGAAATAAAATTCACCAAAAAATCGCTATTTTTCGCACCCACAAAAACAAGCGCCGTATTTTAACGCAACTTGTGCTGCCTCGAGAAGATCTTGATATACTCTTGGAAAGGTAACATCAAAATATGGGATATATTGCAATGACCAGAACTTAGAGTTTATGTTAAGACTTCGATATAAACAAAATTTTCTTAACTGATGTTGGTAAGGTTAATTTTTTTAATGGCTACTAATTTGAACTGAATCTTAGCCTCGAATGTCTTCCTTAAGAACTATGAGCCCTAAGAAATATGAGCCCTAAGAAACCACTAGACACTCCTTTTAAAGAGATCAGACTAGTAATTCAAAACTATATTTCTCCCAAAGAAAAATTTACAACGGCAGAAATTGCTAATTTTCTGTCCGCAACACTAGGGGAGTCAAATGACAATTTCCTAGCATGTCTGAGAGAAGAAACGCTTTTGTGACTTCAAAAAACTCAAAACAATGGCCAACCCCGAAGAAGAGTTAGTAAAATTAAAATTTATATCTGGTTTGAGCGACCCTGAAGCAAAACATAGACTACTATATAGTATTAAAGCAAAACCAGCAATGCCGGTTACTGAAATGACTGAAATTTATCTCAGGTTTGAAGGATCCTGAAGCAAAACATAGACTACTATATGGTATTAAAGCAAAACCAGCAATGACGGTTACTGAAATGACTGGAATTTAAGTCACGTTTGAAGGATCCTGAAGCAAAACTTAGACTACTAGACGGTGTTAAATCAAACTCAGCAATGTCGGTTATTGGAATGACCAAAAGTTTACAATTCAGAAGTGAAGCAATGGTTTTTGCGAGTTCTTCAATAGGTAATAAACCAGTTATGGTGAAGAAAGTAGTAGTAAACAAATTCAAAAAGACCTTCAGGAAACCAAGTAAAAAACTCATTGGTAGTAAAGGCACTTGTCAATTGTAAAGTAGATGTGGAGGTCAATCACACAGTAGCAAGCCGTCTCCGGCCTTGAACAGAAAATGTAACACCTGTGAAAAATTGGGGCACTTTGCAAAAAAGTGCAAAAGTAAAACCCAACTTAGGTCAGGTGAGTCAGACCAGCACGGCAACTTCTGCGAGGAAGAGGGTAAACTCTCTGGTTAGACATATTCCAAAATGAAGATGGGAATTTTCTCTACACGGGAAAACGTGTTTAAGATGTCAGCTACATGGGAGTACGTTACAATAAAATACCAGAAAACAAAGATTGAAGTTGATTTCGATTCTGATAATACTGTGATATCATCCTTCCTCCGGAGTGAGCTTGGTAAATCCCAGTTAGATCGGGGAAACAGACGTCTTGAGCCATGTAATGGTCATCAACTGACCCTTCTAGGATCACCAACATGTGATGTTGAATGGAACGGAAGTAATTATATGCAACAACAAATTGCAGTTTGGCAATCTGACAAAGAATTTGGACTATTTGACAGAAACATATGCACCCAAGAGGGCATCTGCACAGTTTGCGATGAAAAACTAAGTGAAGTCAAAGTATACAAAGCGCATGTGACACTCATGCCCGGATCACAGCCAATGTTCTACAAGGCTAGAAAGATACCTCTACCTCTACGAAGACAGGGTCAACGAAAAACTTGAGAAGATGGTGCGAGAGGGCATCCTGGAGCCAGTGCAACCAGTTGGGGTCACAAATACATCCCCAGTTGTTTGGCAGTGGAAGAAAAATGGAGCTCTAAGACTATGCGTGGACCTAAATTTTCAAAGTAACGACAAATTAATTGTCGAGTATTATCAAATCCCAGACATGGAGACCATTTTCCATAATCTCCTTGCGGCCTCCATTGCATATTATCAAATCGAATTGGACGAGGATGCAACGAAACAATGTACAATCAACAAATCGCAAGGATTGTATAAGATATGCAGGCTTCCTCAGGGCTTGAAGAAATCTTCATCAGTTCTCTAGAACTGCTTCGAGTCAACTCTCAAATAATCAAAAGTGTGGTCATCTTTCAAGATGATGTACTTTTATGTGGAACAATAAAGGGCAATGAGAGATACAAATGCTTAACTTCAAAAGTCAACTACGTGAGAACAATTTTACCATAAATGAAAAAAAATCTAACTCTAAATCAGTCTCAAGTGTCAGTTTTCTTAGTTACTCAGTTTCAAAGAAAGGAGTAGCACTTGATCCTAAACATATTGAGAAAATCAGAAATGCAAAATCACCATCAATTGTTAAACAAATAGAGTCTTTTGTTGGCCTAGCGAATTTTTATGGACAAATGATACCAGATCTTGCTACAAAATTGTTACCTTTGAATGAATTTCGAAAAGACTACTTCAGATGGAAAAAACGAGGTCATAAGTTTTTGAAAACATAAAAAAATGAGTTGTTTGCTAACTCGCTTGTTCAGCCTTAGAGCTTGACGAATGAAGCAACCGTGACAACAGGCGCCTCTGAAAAAACAAAAGACGGGATCCTGTCACAGGAAGGTTTTCCTGCGATCTATGTCTCAAGGAAGTTGTCACAAGCGGAACAAAATTACTTCAATATTAAACGAGAGGCACTTGCAGTTGTATTCCGACCTGGTGACCGTGTCAGACATTTCAACTGAACTGGAATCGAATCGACTCTTTCATGATGTCATCAAACGAATAAAAAGCGGAAACAGGAAACAGTGCTTAGAAGCAGGGAAAGGTTTTGAACAACAGAAAGACGCATAAACTATCAGCAAAAGAATCAATTTTCGAAGATTTGTGGCTTGCATTCCAACCAAACTAAGACATGTGGTGATGGCAAAAGCTCATGACACACCAAGTCAAAAATGCAACTAAAACAGCAGTCCGAATGATAGAATGGTGGCCCGGCATCAGTCAAAAATTTTTTCCATATGTTAATAAATGTAAGGAATGCCAAGGAAACAGGCCCAACCTGGGGAAAACAGTATCTACTTGGCCTGAATCACAAATCTGGGAAAGATTTCATATGGATTGGGGTTACGTTAAGAACCAAGGTAATGTCTTGGTAATAGTAGACGCGGGATCAGCTGGATAGAAGCTTTCCCTGCGGGAAATAGAACCTCACAAACAGTGAATATGTACTTGAGTCAATTCTTTGCAAAATTTGGGATACCAAAAACGTTACTATCAGACAATGGCCCCGAGTTTGTAAGCGTTGAACTAAGACAGTTGTGTGAGTCACTAGGGTTTTAAAAGATGGAGTCACCCATCTACCATCCAAGAGCAAATGAACTTGCCGAGCGAGCTTCCCATGCAGTAAAGCTGACTATTCAAGCCTGGAGTCTAAATGTGAATGTTTTATTTGGCGTTTTCATACAGCAGGCTCTGATGACTCACTAATTACTTACATGACGTGGGGCAAAACTCCTGTAGAACTACTGCTAGGACGGAAAGTGAGACTTCCAGCATTCATTGACTTTGATCTGTGTGGAACAGTCCTCTTCAAGCCAACGATAACATCATCAACAGCTCCAGTTTCCTTCATTATACGCAAATGAATGAACACTTCATTCATTCAGTGAGAGAATTCAAACAAGACAGTGCTTTTCAGTGGTAACCAAATTAAACGGCTGGAACCTGGTAACATCAAGACTGATTCTATTGATGAGCAATTTACTGACTCACAATCTGAGAACAGTAGAGACAATATAGACGTGGCATCACCTAACTTCAATGAAGAAACTTCAGTAACTGAAGGAGAACAATCTTCAACCATACAAAAATAGCCAGACAGACTTGGAGAAGCTATCCCTACAAACTTGCTTAAAAAAGGAGGGAGGATGTGATATATCGCGAAGATCAGAACTTAGATTATAAGTTAAGACTTCGATATGAACAAAACTTTCTTACCTGATGTTGGTAAACTAAATTTAATTAATGACTACTAATTTGAACTGAAACGTTGCTACAAATTTGTTCAAACCTCAAGCCTATCGGTGTATATAAACCATAAGTTTGAGCGATCAACTAAACCTTCCCACCATCAGTGATGGCCATAAACCAACTCGATGATCCTCCCTGTAGATATCAATGACACGTTCTCAAATGAGGAGAACAATGTGTTAAGTGCAAAAAACTGCACTAATACTTGCCATATACGTCAAGGGGATAAACTAGTTCCTACTTAAGGTGTAAGTTAACCCATATCAGTTTTTCTTTATCTAGACGGTTCTGTAAATATTCATACTGATAGCAATTATAAATACCTGTGAACTTTTGTAATTTTAGGCCATTTTGAATTCTATTACTGAAATAATAAAATTCTTGTTACTCGTGCTCGAGACCACAACAAGTTGCGTACAAACTAGCAAGATCTTTGCACTTGTTTCACGAAAATGAGCGTTTGGCCAAAATCCTGTAACAATATGTTCAGATTTGTCATGAAAGCTTAGATTAGCAAGATCTCAGAATGCCATCCCAAATTTTTTCAACTAATCAAGATCCTGCATGGGAGGGGCACATATGGTAATTATCCGAGGAAAAAAAGAATAAATAACCAACATCTATATACTAAATTGCTAGTCGATTAATCAGTTGTTCACATAGATAAAGACTAACATAAATATCCTCAAAGTTGATTGATCCGAAAGAAAATTAAATGCTTTCTTTTTAAATTTCAATTAAGATATTCGATTGTGATATATTTATATCAAGTCTTTTGGCTGCTAGAACGCGGACGTATTTTCCATTTCAAGTTAGGACACCTCAAAATTAGATTAAATGAAGACAACAATTTTTAGTTCTTCTCGAAAAAATAGAGCTGATCATAACAAATAAACTTTCATATTTTCTTGCCTTAATATTATCACATTTTTGGAATGTAAAGACAACACCTCACCCTTCTTAATACGGTCTCAAAACCTAACTGCCCATCAACTTCAACAGTTACGAAAAACTTCAGATTTGCCTAAAATATCTGCTGCACATTTTCGG
Source organism: Convolutriloba macropyga (assembly GCF_964194025.1). Lineage (NCBI taxonomy): Eukaryota > Metazoa > Xenacoelomorpha > Acoela > Convolutidae > Convolutriloba > Convolutriloba macropyga. The sequence continues at coordinate 9,601,922 of NC_134478.1, read as the reverse complement.
TAGAGACAGTATATTACACTCATAATAAATCGAAATTTGTTTTAGGTACATTTTTGACGGCTCATGCCTCCAATTTTTCAATCGTTTTTCAGAATATTTTTGTTACAAAAAAGATTAGCAACTTGTACATGGTGTGATGGTTTCAAACAAACACCAAGAAACTTAGAAGTTTTATTAAAGTTTCAAAGAACGAAAAAAGATCTTAATTGATGAACGTTGTCAATAAGTAATGGCCACAAAACTAAATTCAATTCTAATTCAGTCCTGGCGCTATCATTATCTTATTGACCTATCAATCATCTGTAAGAAGTAACTTCTCCCACGAACAAAAACTTGATTATAACATCCACTGACCTCCAACTAATGAACTCGATTGTACCTAGGCTGAACTCGATTCTCATGAAATGTTGATAAAAATAGAAATTCACCTCCTGGACACAGAATTAAAATCTACTCGCATGTCAATCATGTAAAATATTTTCAGCTAATCTAAATTTTCTCTGTATATTTTCTCATTGATAAGTACTATAAATACGATCCAATTTTTGTATATTTTCAGTTCCAATTTTGAATTAAAATTCAACTTATTGTATTCTTTGACCCGTGTTATTGACCACGACAATGGTGTCCAGACCAGCCACAGACAGACAAATTTTGGATTTACAGAATGCAGAATCAGCTACTGCATGGATTATGTCTTTTGTGGCGAAATTTTGCGCAAAGAAAAAAGAGGACAACATCAACACCTATGGTACTATACAGGACCTACAGGCAACCAATTTCTTTCTTAGTATGTGCAGGAAAAATGCAATTATTGAACTTAGAAGCCTAATTAGTCCTAGGAATTTGATAGAGACTTCGTATAAAGACTTCCGATTGGTGATTCAAAATTATTTTTCTCTAAGAGAAAGAGTAATAAAGGCAGAAAGGGCTAAATTTCTGTCTGTAATACAAGGTGTAAGGGAGTCAGAAGCACGCTATTGGGACTTTGAAAAACTCAACACACCAGCCAACCCCGATGAGGAGCTGCTAAAAATAAAATTTATCTCATGTTTGAGGGACCTTGAAGCAAATCTTAGACTACCAGACGGTTTTAAAGCAAAAGCAGCAATTTCGGATATTGAAATGACCAAGAATTTACAGTTCATAAGTCAAGCAATGGCTTTTGCAAGTTCTTAATCAGTTAATGGGCCTTTTACTGTGAAAGAAGAAGTTGGGTTCAACTTCAAAAAACATCAAGAAGCTCAAATGAAAAAATTACGGCTAATAAAAGCAACAGAATGTGCAGTAGGTGTGGAGGTAAGCCACATTCTAAAAGACCCTGTCCAGCGCTAAGTAAAAAGTGGAACACTTTTCAAAAGTGGGCACTGTTCAAAAATGTACAGAGGCAAACCCCAGCCAAATTCAGGTAAGGACAATAATCAGAATAACTTTTGCGAAGAAGAAAATACTTCTTCAGAGCAAGCATCTCTGGCATTGGAGATATGATGTTTTATACCAGAGAAAAAAATCTTTAACATGTCTTCGACATGGGAATATATCTCAATTAATAACTGCAAAGTAAAAATGCAGGTAGACACAGGTGCAGATAGCACAGTGATGTCATCAAAAACATGGACTGAGCTTGGTAAACCTCAGTTGCCTCGTCAGATAAAACATCTCGCAGCTTACGATGGTCATCAATTAACACTTCTAGGATCACTTAGTTGTGATGTTGAGAGGAATGGAAGCAGATACACACAAAACCAATTAGCAGTTGTGCAGTCTGATAAAGATATTGGCCTACTTGGTGGACACCTCAAGCACGGTGTGAACAACATCATAACCGAACACCTACCTGCTGTGAAGGGTTACAAAGCTCATGTGAAGGTGATATTACAATCCACAGCCAATGTTCTGCAAAGCCAGAATAATACTTCTACCTCTTCAAGACAAGGTCAGAGAGAAAATGGAACAGATAGTCAGACAGAGGATCTTTGAACCGGTACAGCTAACAGGAGTCACTAATGCATCTCCAGTGGTTTGGTAGAGAAAGAAGAGTGGAGAACTGAGATTTTGTGTGGATTTGGAAGTGCATATCAATGGCAAAGACATTGATGAAGATTACCCAATACCAGACATGGACACGATCTTCAACCGCCTACATGGGGTCTCATACTTTGGCAAAACTGACCTTTCAGATGCCTACTATTAAATTGAACTTGACAAAGAGGCAAAAGATATGCGGACAATCAACACATCTCAGGGACTGTTTAAGGTGTGCCGACTACCTCAGGGATTGAAAAACTTGTCTTTAATCTTCCAGGACTGCATCCAATCAACACTCAAAGTAATCAAAGGTGTTGTGATCTTTCAAGACAATGTGTCGGTCTGTGGAACTACAAAGGAAGAGTTCGACAGGAGAGTGTTTGCAGTCAGAGTCGATTACATGAGAAATACTTTACTATTAAAGAGAAAAAAATTTAACTCAAAGCTAGTCGATAGTTTTTTGGGATACCACTTTTCAAATGAGAAAAATGCACCACATCCCAAACACAATGTTGAAAAAACACAAAAGCACCAACTAACAACAAACAACTCGAATCGTTTTTTGGGTAAGCTAATTTTTACGGAAGAATGCTTCCTGATTTTGAAACAAAATGCTACCTTTAAATGATTTAAGAAATAACAAATTCTCATGGGGCAAAATGCAACAAAAAACCTTTGAAGACATAAAAAAAGAATTATATGCTAACCTGCTTGCACAGTCATATAGTTTACAAAAGAAGCAAAAGTTACTATTGTCGCCACTGAAAAAACCTTTGGCGGTGTTCTTTCGCAAAAAGGACATCCGGTCAAGAAAGTTGATTCCAACGGAGCAAAACTACTTGAACATAGAGCGGGAATTACTGAAAATTGTGTTCGTGGTCACAAAATTGAGCAATTCCTTCTTGGAAGATAATTTACCCTACAGGCGGGCCAAAAACCAATAAAATATCTCTTTGCAAAAGATCCCGGAGACAACATCAGCTAGAATCACAAGAGGGGCAATAGCTCTAATGGGTTCTGACTTTGAATTGAAGTACACATCAGGAGAGGAAATACCCCACGCAGATGCTTTGAGCAGAATGGATTTTGACGAAGACAAATCCGACAACAATCGAGTGTGCTTCGCAATCAATAACATCAACTTAGCTCAGAGTAATTTGGTGATCCAAGCAGAAATCAAAGCCGATCTTGGAACAGACTCTCCCAGAGCATAATGAAAAGACTCAAAAGCGGCAATGGGGAACAATGTTCAGAAGCAGAAAAAGGATTCGAACAGCACAAAGATGCACAGACCATACTCAATGGAATCATCTTCCAAGGTGTTGTTCGTTTCATTCCAGCAAAACAACGACCTTTTTTTGGCAAAAGCATATTATACACGTCCCGGGAAGAAAACAACTGAGGCATCTGTTAGAATGATAGCATGGTGGCCTGGCATTACCCAAGACGTTCAACATTTTGTTAGTAAATGCAACAAATCTCAAATGAGCAGGCGTAGCCTGTGAAAAAAACAGCCTCTACGCGGCCAGAAACCGACGGATGGAACAGATAGCCAGACAGAGGATCTTTGAACCGGTACAGCTAACAGGAGTCACTAATGCATCTCCAGTGGTTTGGCAGAGAAAGAAGAGTGGAGAACTGAGATTTAGTGTGGATTTGGAAGTGCATATCAATGGCAAAGTCATTGATGAAGATTACCCAATACCAGACATGGACACGATCTTCAACAGCCTACATGGGGTCTCATACTTTGGCAAAAATGACCTTTCAGATGCCTACTATTAAATTGAACTTGACAAAGAGGCAAAAGATATGCGGACAATCAACACATCTCAGTGAGTGTTTAAGGTGTGCCGACTACCTCAGGGATTGAAAAACTCGTCTTTAATCTTCCAGAACTGCATCCAATCAACACTCAAAGTAATCAAAGGTGTTGTGATCTTTCAAGACAATGTGTCGGTCTGTGGAACTACAAAGTAAGAGTTCGACAAGAGAGTGTTTGCAGTCAGAGTCGGTTACATGAGAAATACTTTACTACTTTACTTTTACAGAAAAAAAAATCTAACTCAAAGCTAGTCGATAGTTTTTTGGGATACCACTTTTCAAATGAGAAAAATGCACCACATCCCAAACATGTTGAAAAAAACACAAACAAAAGCACCAACTAACAACAAACAACTCGAATCGTTTTTCGGGTAAGCTAATTTTTACGGAAGAATGCTTCCTGATTTTGAAACAAAATGCTACCTTTAAATAACTTCAGAAATAACAAATTCTCATGGCGCAAAATGCAACAAAAACCTTTGAAGACATAAAAAAAGAATTATATGCTAACCTGCTTGCACAGTCATATAGTTTACAAAAGAAGCAAAAGTTACTATTGTCGCCACTGAAAAAACCTTTGGCGGTGTTCTTTCGCAAAAAGGACATCCGGTCAAGAAAGTTGATTCCAACGGAGCAAAACTACTGGAACATAGAGAGGGAATAACTGAAAATTGTGTTCGTGGTCACAAAATTGAGCAATTTTTTCTTGGAAGATAATTTACCCTACAGGCGGGCCAAAAACCAATCAAATATCTCTTTGCACAAGATCCCGGAGACAACATCAGCTAGAATCACAAGAGGGGAAATAGCTCTAATGGGTTTTGACTTTGAATTGAAGTACGCATCAGGAGAGGAGATACCCCACGCAGATGCTTTGAGCAGAATGGATTTTGACGAAGACAAATCCGACAACAATCGAGTGTGCTTCGCAATCAATAACATCAACTTAGCTCAGAGTAATTTGGTGATCCAAGCAGAAATCAAAGCCGATCTTGGAACAGACACTCCCAGAGCATAATGAAAAGACTCAAAAGCGGCAATGGGGAACAATGTTCAGAAGCAGAAAAAGGATTCGAACAACACAAAGATGCACTGACCATACTCAATGGAATCATCTTCCAAGGTGTTGTTCGTTTCATTCCAGCAAAACAATGACCTTTTTTGGCAAAAGCACATTATACAAATCCTGGGAAGAAAACAACTGAGGCATCTGTTAGAATGATAGCATGGTGGCCTGGCATTACCCAAGACGTTCAACATTTTGTTAGTAAATGCAACAAATGTCAAATGAGCAGGCGTAGCCTGTGAAAAAAAAAACAGTCTCTACGCGGCCAGAAACCGACGTTTGGGAAAGGCTTCACATGGACTGGGGTTATCTTAAGGACCAAGACGATATCTTAGTTTTTGTTGACGCCGGTTTTAGCTGGATAAAAGATTTCACCGCAGAAAATAGAACATCAGAAACAGTTTAGTCAGATCTTTGCGATATTCGGAATATCAGAAACTTTATTATCTAAAAATGGTCCTGAATTTTTAAGTGGTGGCCTTAAAAAGTGGTGTGATTCAAGAATTAAGAAAAAGGAATCACCCTTCCATCATCCATGAGCTAATGAAATAGCTGAAAGAGCAGTTCAGACAGTGAAGCGGGCACTTCAAGCTTGGAGTCCCAATCTTAATGTGTCATTTGGAGCATTCCTGCAAAGAGCACTGATGACACATCGCAACATTTCAAAGACGAGGCGCAAAACTCCAGTTGAACTCCTGTTGAGACGCAGAGTGATACTACCATCAATATCAGAGTTTGACTTGTGCGAACCCATTCGGTTCAAGGCCAATGAGAAGACGAAGACAGTTCATTCTACCTTCACCATCAGGAAGTGCTTGAACAAATCTTTCATACAGGCGGAAAACTCAACACGGACTATTCTAGCGAACGACAACTAAATTGAGAGACTAGACGAGGACAGGGTGAAAACTGAACCATCAGTAGAGGCGACCACGTCTCAATCAGAAACACAACTTCAGGACACAGATGTGGGACCTTCAGATCAGATCAAGATGAAGCTTCTGCAGCCACATCACCTGCAGGGCATCAACAAACTGAACAACCAGAGCCTTCACGAACATCAACAAGAAACAGAAATCATCCAGACAAATTTGGAGAACCTATACCCACAAACATGGTTAAAAAAGGAGGGAGGAAGTGACGGCTTCAAACAAATAGAAACTTAGAAGTTTTATTAATGTTTCAAAGAACGAAAGAACAACTTACTTGACGAACTTTGTCAGTAAGTAATGGCCACAAAACTAAACTCAATTCTAAGTCAATCTTGGCGCTATAATTATCTTATTTACCTATCAATCATATGTCAGAAGTAAATTCTCCTGCCAACTGAAACCCGATTTTAACATCCACCGACTTCCAACTAATGAACTCGATTGTATGTAGATGAAAATATAATATCACTTCCGGGGGCCATAAGTTTGATTTAATATTGAGTCAACATGTTGTCAGATTTTTTGTCGTAGTCTGAAACACGAGTAACAAGAGTTTCATTATTTTCATAATTGAACTCAATTTTGGCCCAAATGTACCTACCAAAAAACAAGGTTTATAGTCTGTATCAGTTGATTCCACTTAACAAATTTCTCCCAAACCGTGCATTCATTTTTGTTGAGATGAATAGCGAATGGTTTTATAACAATGACTAATGGTGATTCGGTCAAATTTATCAGAGAAATGTTAAATTTGCTTATTATGATAACTTTGTGATCAGAAAAAAAATGAAGTAACGAACTTGATGTCCACAGTACAAACCAGCTTTTAATATGACCTCACCAACATCAGATTAGAAAAAATTTTGTATTATTGAAGTTTTGGCTCTAATTCTAAATTTTAAACTGCGCGTTACAACATATTCTTTTTCTACGCAAATTTGTATAGATGGCTGCTCCGTACCTTTCAGTTTATTTATTATGTCCGGTTTACGATCTCGTGGAAACTTAATATTGCTAATTTGCAATTACTGATTTTTCTGCAGTGGTGTCAGGTAATGCCACAACTACATTGTTGCTAACGTTTTTTGGTATCACAAATCTGACGACCAATTGACTCAAGTGCACGAGTTTTGTTTGTAAAATTTTGTTTTAAAAGATTCAGTCCAACAAGTTATCGAGTCTGAAATTCTTCAGAGATTTCCTTGATGCTCAAAATTAAATAACGTAGACATAAATTTTTATGCTTCTACGATTTGCGATCAAATTGTTTTCAACTTGACAGATACTCAATTGACCTTATCTCATTGAATTAAAGTAACGGAAAAAGATCTTGAAAATGATGGAAGTCCTTTTTGAGAAAGAAGCAAATCATGTGAGACCAAAAACTTAACCACTAAAACAAAAAAACATATGACGAAAAAACTAAGAGACTAATAACAGACCAATTTATTGGCTTGTTGTTAAAAATTAATTGATTTTCAATAACCTTTGAAATAAAATTGAAAAATTACAAACTAAAAATAATGTAGCAAAACGAAAATCAAATGAAAGCAACGTGAAAAACTGCTTTTTTTAACAAAAAAAATGTTCAAAGTCAGAAGCACATAAGGTACCAACTGGACACATTGATAAGATTGGATCTGTTCTCATGAAAAACAAAACAAACATAAACCGACTAACGTAAGAAGAATTGCTCTCGAAAGACACGCGAGGCAACTTAATTCAGGAGCTGTAGCCTAGATAAATTTTTCTTTGTGGAAGCAAAATCGCTACCCTCTCTTCTATCAGGCCCTTTGCCATCGCGGCTAAAACATACAATAACGCAACAACCAGGAATAACGTCAGACTTAAAAAAATTACTGATATTTTTTGATAAGCAGTGTGCATGTTTTGAAAAAAAATTGAAGTTTTAAAAAAAGTTAGACATAAAAGGCATCCATAAAATGGATTCATTTACGCATTAGATGAACTTTTTGATACCAATTGGGAGTATTCCAAAGGTTTTATAAAGTCTCATTACAGAGCCTCAAAAACCGACATTAAAAAGACCTAGTGACAGCACAACAAGACAGACTCAAAAATTGATCAAAAGCAAAAATCCTCTTGCTCATGAATAAAGATGCGTGGACTGCCCGGGCTTACCACCCAGAGCATTTCAGTACTGAACATGAGTGTCTCCATATTATTTTGTAAAACCAGTACTGAAACAGCTTGTTTACATTAAAAATTTGGTCATTATGCCCAGAAAAAAACAGAACAGCTATTCAGACTGTTCAGAATAATTTCAGTGTACAATTAGTAGTGTAAAATTTTCGAAAATGTTGAAACTTGCTGAGCATGTCAGAAAAGCATGCAAAATGCATGCAAAATGCATGCATTTTGCTGTAACGACACGTTACCAGTTAAAACAGCTACATACATACTACATACTGTGTGCATACTGCTATTTTCACTGATACTGGATATTTCAGGATCCGTCTGTGGTTCGTTTGGGGTGCGTTCGGGGTGAGTTCAGGGAGCGCTCGGGGTGCGTTCGCATAATTGTATAACCAGAGCAGGTATATTCTCGACCTTCCGGGTCACTTAACAGGTGTACTCACGATGTCCCGGGTCACTTTACAGGTGTATTTACGATGTTCCGGGTCACTTTACAGGTGTATTTACGATGTCTCGGGTCGATTTACAGGTGTATTTACGATGTCTCGGGTCACTTTACAGGTGTATTTACGATGTCCCGGGTCACTTTACAGGTGTATTTACGATGTCTCGGGTCACTTTACATGTGTATTTAAGATGTCTCGGGTAACTTTGCAGGTGTATTTACGATGTCTCGGGTCACATTACATGTGTGTTTAAGATGTCTCGGGTCACTTTACAGGTGTATTTACGATGTCTCGGGTCACTCTTCAGGTGTATTTACGATGTCCCGGGTCACTTAAAAGGTCTGTTCGCCCACTGCAAAGTATTGTAATTTGCAAATGATGCTGCAATTTTGCAATTTTTCAAGGTATTTACTTCTGTTCGCCCGTATTGTAATCTGCAAATGTTGTGTTTGCCATTGTGTTTAATCTTTTCGATGTATATTTACTTCTTTTACATCATCTTTTCAATTAGCAATTGTTGTCAGCCTAAAATACATTGTTTTTAACCTTTCGCAGTGCGCGCGCGCGTGTGCGTGTGTGTGCCTCTTTCTGTGTGCATGTGTGTGTGTTTGTGTGTGTGTGTGTGTGTGTGTGTGTGTGTGTGTGTGTGTGTGTGCATGTGCACGTGTGTGTGCATGTGTGTGTGTGCATGTGTGTGTGTGTGTGTGTGTGTGTGTGTGTGTGTGTGTGTGTGTGTGTGTGGTGGGATATGCCTGTGGTGTGATGCAGAATGGTGTGAATATAGATTACCTGTGAAAAAGGTTCAGGTTATGTGAAAGAAGAATTTGTCACTGAGGATTGATTTTTCATTCATTCCAATGAGAGCAAAGTCTACTCTGTAAAGAACAGCAACGAATATAATGAGCTGTCAAATCCTAATTTCTACATAAACACTAAATAGTTTTTTTTATTTTTTATATTTCTTTTAATTTTCCTCCGTTTTTATTCATTGTAATTTAATCCCTGCTCCTTTTTACTCTTTTTCATAGGATTTAATTAATAGAACACGTAGCTCGTAGTAGTTAAATAGGTTGCTATCCTGTAAAATTACAAATTGAAGAAAATATCATGCACTGCTTTCTACGATTTCAACTCAAAACTTTTACTACTACAAGACAGAGGGGCACAACTGGAAACAACAGAACGTTACTGGCCAAAATAAACTTTATTTCTCATCCTGAATAACAACAGAGTCCCACAACTAACACTAATGAAGTGAATAACACTAAAAATTAATGGTTTAAAAATGAAGATTATGTCGGAATCAGAAATAGGGACTAAAAAATTTTTCAAAAAAGTTTGCAGCTTTTCTTGTTTCAATAGTGCCTATCATTAGAAACATAGAATTAGAAAAAAAATTATTTTGCGTTCATTCCACATCTTTCATACTTCACTTAAATAATAAGAGAATTCATATCACGGCAGTAATAAGTGCTTCCAAAAACACTCCAGGACACCCAAAAATTACGAACACCTGAAGAAGTCTTAAAAAACGTCAGAAGTAACAAAAAAAATAATACCAGATCAGATGTCTCCTAACTCGTCATTTTCATTTGTTTTTTTACCCTCTAATAGACGGCTTTCATAGTTTTCAACTAAATTTCACACATTACTTGCATAACAACGTTCCAAATTTCAAGTACATATCCTAACTTTTCCCCCAAATTGGTTTGTTTATGTAGTCAGTGCATCAAAATTCTTCAAACATTTTCAATCAGACATTTTCAAACATTTTCAATGTTGCCCACTCGGGTAATTCTCAAAGCTGATCATGAATAATATAGCCAAAAACCTTTGATTTTTAATTAGAAACGTTGTTAAACGAGATCCTGCAAAAGCAATTTTCTTCTTAACTTCATAAAATTTCCTTGTGAACTAAAAAAATTAGCTTGCTCAGAAACTAAAGAAGCGAGTTCCGAACATCTGTTGCATGAGGCCCAAAAACATTGGCGATTGCCTGTTCGAACTCAATTTTTTTCAAGCAATGTCTAGTTCCGTAAGGAAAAGAAACATTTTGCCGAAAAGGAAGGGCCCCATGAACATAGTAATGCATCATTCTGATCAATATCGCCTGCTTTTGATCTTCAATTTAACTTTCCTGTAGCATTTCTTCATTAAACTTCACATTTTGTGAGAATTGTTTAGATTGTGCGTCTATAAATTGTAGCATGGCAAGATAAAAAGGAGTTCTTTTTGTTTTTATGTCCTTCAAAATCAGACATTGCTGAGCGAAACAACTTTGAAAACAGGAAAACATTCTCTTTTTAAGGGGAGAAAACGCTAATTAATTTTCTTTTGAACCTAAAAATTTCAGGTTGAGGTTCACTGCCCAGTTTGAGGTCCTCGTTTTTGACGCAGACCATTTTTGAGCGCACATAGTGGGTACGGTGCGTTCAAAAATACACAGGCGAGGAATTTGTTTAACGAGCAACATAAACGCACCAGTACTTACGGTCGAGCCAAAGTCTGCCCCCATAGACGAGACAAAAATTGCCCCATAGACGCACCAACTCTGCAACATAGACGAGCCACTTTTTGCCACATACACGAGCAGGTTCTGCCCAAAAAACGAGCAATAAACTTCGTCATAGTCGAGCTAAAGTCTGCAGCATAAACTTTTTAAAACATTTTTTTGCACTAAAAGCCTCCGCCACACAAACCGGAGGTACACAAAACGATTATTAGGGTGCAATATATTACTTCGTTTGAGTGTTTAAACTATTAAATAATATTTCATGAGCTCTCTTCACTGTCCAAAACCACCAGAAAATTGTACGAACTTTTTTTGCAGCTCAAGAAAAAACCGAGGCTCTTTTTTATAGAACACCCTTTTTAAATCTTTAAAAGGAATCCCGGATAGGTCAGGATTCAACAAAAATCAGAAAAGCACATTGAAACAAGTCACATCTAGGAGGCAAAGTATGGATCATAAGTTGTTTTTGGTCTTTCTGAGTCTTTTCATAAAGTTAACGAGAAGTCTGTATCATATCGCATTTTGGTCTGGACGGGTCTTTTCATAAGCGTTCTTGAACGAGCACATGAACGCACCGAAAATTTGAACGAGGCAATGTATGGATCATAAGCATTATTGGTTTGCCTGGGTATTTTCATAGGCAAAAATGGTTTGGATGGGTATTTTCATAAGGAATTTTGAACGAGGACCTCAAACTGGGTGAGCACGTATTAGGTAATTTTTCTTGCTTCTTAAAGTTGCCAACTCATACTTTTGCAGCGGGTTGCAATGCAATTTTGCGAAAAAGATTTCCTGAGAATCGGAAAAAGTTTTCTAATTTAGAAGTATTATTTATAGGTATATTTAGAAATACTGTAAACATGTCAGCCTTCCTTTCCACGAATCTGTTCGACTGTCAATTCGTTCAGTTTGTCGGCTACCACTTCACACGTGAGGTCAAACAGATCAAAGCACTGGAGTGAGTAAGCGGCGTGCATCAGTTTGAACAAGTTCTCCTCATCTGAACAAAAAAACGAAGCTGAAGAGATGCGTGTTTTTCTTTTAAAAAAGAATTGATATAAAAGTTTTTTTAATTCGTTTTTTGTCCAGAATGATGAATTAAAAGATACAAAACGTTTTAGCAAATGACATGACATTATTAGGCGGAAACACAAACAAAAATGAGCAAGCAATGTTATTTTTGGGTATTTTCAAATATCATATCATCAGCCAGAACCTCAAACCGAATTCATACCCAATAAGGATATGTAAAGAAATTAACCCGTTGGAAGCCATCGTTTGTCTTCTGGTTCGTAGACATGTACTCTCTTTTCCCTGTTGTATCTGTCCTCGTCTGAGAGTGAATAAGCTCTGTCTTTGTAACGGGTAGTCCACTCCACCAACTTGTCAAATATAGCCCTAAAAGGAGCCCGTAAAAATATTTAATAGTCATTACGCGGAAAATGTCCAAAGGCTATTTTTGGCGTTTCGTGGAAACGAATGACAATATTTGATTACTATTTTTCATTTTGCGTAACCGTTTTCCACTATCAAAAATAGTTACTAAAAATGTAGATATTAGCGACATATGAATTTTGCTACAATCCAAAATTGCTAATCCTCTTCCTAATCCAAAATCTGTAATGAAAAGGACATTTCTAAGATAATAATCAATAAAGCTTTTTTAGATTGACACTATCTCAGTTACTCGATACGCAGCCATGGACAAAGATCACGTGTGGAAAAAGTTACTTATAGCACTGAGTAGAGTTCAAAAGTTTTGTACCTATTTTTATGCTCGCCTCAAAAAAGAGGCCACCTGAAAACCAATGACGGATATATCCCAATTTTAGCTGATTTTAGCTGAAATTTTAGCTGAACTATATTTACATAGTGTTTTAGATTTCCACAGACATATATTGCTAAGATTTAAATATGGTCCGAAAAATAGTATTAAATGTGAGTATATTTACTCAAGCAATCGAACATTTGCCACGCAATTAGCCTAAAACATTATTGCCCGAACTTTTTTGTAATTGCTTGATACCCAATTCAAAGACTTAATTGTTCATGTGTACAAGAATATTTGTAAATAAAAAAGCTAATAGTCTTTTAAGACACTTCTAAGATAATCATCAATTAAGATTAAGCTTTTTTGACTGACACCATCTCAGTTAATAGATACGCAGCCACGGACAAAGATCACGAGTCGAAATGTGTTACTTACAACAATGGGTAGAGTTCAAAAGTTTTTAGACTATTTTTACGTGCGCCCCAAATAAGAGGCAACGTGAAAAATAATGACAGATACATCCAAATTATAGCTAATTTAAACAATATTTGCATACTATCACAAATTTCCACAGACTCATATAAAAATAAGGTTTAAATATGGTCCGACAAATAATATTAAGTTGAGTATATTTTCTCAAGCAATCGAACATTTGCCACGTAAATTCATTATCTTGGCCAAATGGAAATCACTCATCAACCAAAAACATTGTCTTTTCATCGATACAAATAGCAAAAATCGTAGCAAGTTGCAGAAAGCGGTAAAACAAATTTGATTATTGGGAGTGCAGAATAGCCGTTATATTGATGAAAACATTTTTCAATTTTGGCCGATAGAAATTTTGAAAAACTCAATAGATAGTAGTAAGCAAAGAATTTTTTTTGAACAATCAGGAGAAGAGGATGGACGATTTTGACCTCTTTGATAGTAATTTCTAGTAATTACTTGATACCCAATTCAGAGACTTAATTGTTTCTGTATACAAAGATTTTGGTAAGTATAAAATTGCTAACTGTCTTCCTAATCCAAAATCTATATTGAATTGGACGTTCCTAAGATAATCATCAATGGAACTTATGTTAATTGACAATATCATAGTTACTAGATACCCAGCCATGGACAATGATCATGAGTGGAAATGTGTTGATTATAAGGTAGAGTAGAGTTCAATAGTTTGGTAACTATTTTTCGCAATCGCCCAAAAAACAGGCAACGTGAAAACTAATGACCGATATATCCATATTTTAAGCTAAACTAAACTAAATTTGCATGCAGTCACAAATTTCCACACAAACATAATATGCTAAGGTTTAAATATATTCCAAAAAACAGTGTTAAAGTTGAGTATATTTAATCAAGCAACCAAACATTTGTCAAGTTAAGTCATTCTCTTGGCAAATAGGAAATCACTCATCAATCAAAAATATAGTCAATCACACAGATTGTGATTTCAACGACATAAATTGCAAAAATTGTTGCTGAATGTGGTGACAAAAAGCATTTGACCATTGGGAAAGTAAAAAAGCCGATATTTTGATTTAATTTTTTTTGATTTTGATGATGGAACTTAAAAAGCCCAACAGGTTGTACTAAGCAGGGAATTCTTTGAAAATTCAAGAGGAGGAGAAACGATATTGACTTCTTCAATAGTACGTTTTTGTTATGACTTGATGCTCAATTCAAAGACTTGATTGTTTTTGTGTATAAAGATATTGGTAAAAAAAAAACGCCTGTTTTTCCCGTTTGTGCTTCCCAGTACGTTATGTTCCCCCCAGTTACAGAGAACCTGTGATTACAGTGTAAATCATTATGCAAAATTATCGCACTTGCTTCTGGGGGTTGCAAATGATGTGAACCCACTAAGCTAGGAGCACAAACGGAAAAATACAAAATTGCTAATAGTCTTCTTATTTCAAAATTTTTATTGAGAAGAGCATTTCTAATATAATAATCAGTTAACCTTCTTTTGATTGACAACATCTCAGTTACTAGATACGCAGCTATAGTCAAAAATTACGAGTCGAAATATGTTTTTTCTAGCAGTTAGTAGAGTTCAGAAATTTTGTAACCATATTTGACGCGCGCCCAAGAACAGGCAACAGGAAAAATAATAAGGGATATATCCAAAATTTCAGCTATATTAAACTATATTCACTTAATGTCAAAAATATCCACACAAACACACATATAATTCTAAGGTTTAAATATGTTCCGAAAAATAAGGTTAAAGTTGAGTACATTCACTCAAGCAATCGAACATCTGCCACGTAAAGTCACTATCCTGGCAAATTGGAAATCACTCATCAATGACTAAAATAGACAACCACACAGATTGTTTTTTCAACGACATAAATTGCAAAAATGGTTAGATGTGCTGAAAGCGGTGAAAAAATCTATTTTACACTCCCAAAAAAATTTTACACTCTCAAAAACTGATTTTTGGGAGTGTAAAATAGCCGCTGTTTTTGATGAAAAATTTTTTGATTTGGGCGATGGAACTGTTAAAAAACCCAACAAGTTGTATTACGCAAGGAATTCTTTAAAAATTCAAGAGGAGGAGGAACGATATTGACTTTTTCAATAGTACTTTTTTGTTATTACTTGATACCCAAATCATAGACTTGATTGTTTTTGCGTACAAGGATATTGGTAATTTTGAAATTGCCGATGTCTTCCGTTTGAGCCCCCCAGTACGTTATGCTCCCCAATTACAGAGCATGTGTGATTATATGGTAAATCATTACGTAAAATTATCACACTTGCTTCGGGGGGATGCAAATAATGTGAACCCACTAAGCTGGATGCGCAAACGGAAAAAATCCAAAATTGCTAACTGTCTTCCCAATCCAAAATCTCTTTTGAGCAGGAAATTTCTAAGATAATAACCAATTAAGCTTTTTTTGATTGACACTATCTCAGTTACTAGATACGCAGCCATGGACAAAGATCACGAACGGAAAAAGGAACTTTTAGCATTGAGTAGAGTTCAAAAGTTTTCTTAACTATTTTTATGCTTGCCTCGAAAAAAGGCCACGTGAAAAATAATTACGGATATATCCCAATTTTAGCTAAATTAAACTAAACTTGCTTACAGTCACAAATTTCAGCATACATAAGATGCTAAGGTTTGTATATGGTCCAAAAATATCAATAAAGTAGAGTATGTTTAATCAAGCAATCGAACATTTGCCAAGTCAAGCCATTATCTTGGCAAATTGGAGATAACTCATCAATCACAAAAATTGTCAACCACACAGATTGTGTTTTCAACGATAAAAATTGCAAAAAATGTAAGAAGTGCTGAATGCAGTGGAAAAAAATAGTTGATTGTTGGGAATATAAAATAACCGTTATATTGATGAAGAATTTTTTCAATTTGGTGGTGGAACTTTTGAAAAAACTCAACATGTCGCAGTAAACAAGGATTTTGTTGACCTTTCAAGATGATGAGGACCAATATTGACTTCTTCGATAGTACTACTGCTTTCGAAAGTAAAACAAAGTTGAGGATGTTAGTCAAACCTATATTTGTTTATTAGTCAAGCTGAAATTCTTCAATCTCTTAGAATTTTTTTAAATTTACAGTTGGTTGAGGCCTTTTGTTTGTAGATAGAAATAGACTGGTCAAATTTTATCATTGAATATGAATTGGTCTAACAATTCTCATTAGCTGTCTCAAACTGCTACGTGGTTTTCGATGGACGCCAGATGTTCTTAGTGATTTCATTCAAAGCTAACCTATGTTTAAACACAAAATCGCTGAGGAGTGCATTTCGAGATGATAAACACTCTATACCGAAATACGCATGTTCTTTTAAAATACAAAGGGCTTATGGCATTTTAACTGCTGACCCACTTTATGCCCGGGCCAAGAATTTTGCCCAAAAATGACTTGTATAATGGTGTATTGTTTGTAAAAGTACAAAAAAAATTATACACCCTTATTTCTCCATTTAATTAAGGACGGAAGAATGCCTTTATAAGAGTGCAATTTTTTGAAAAAAAATTGGAAGCAGTTAGTGATGATTGGTTCCCCATCTTCCCTCTGTCGAATATTTTTATTTCACTTTGTGCATTAACCATTGCGCCAACTGATGCTGGCATTAGACTTTCAGTTTTGGTTATAATGGTAAATGTGTACGAGTGTAATTTATAATCAGTCTACACAAAATTACACTCTCTGCAACGGTTGTATAAAGAGTGGAGAAAGGAGTGTAAATAGAGTGTCGTTTTTTTAAAAAGAATTCGCTCTTTCATGCTTTTTTCCCAGGTAAATAGGAGTGGAATACAAATTACATCCCAATAACCTTTAATAAGGGTTGTATTGAGGTTGAAATCTCGGCTCAAGTGGCAATTATTGGCTTTGTATCCGTTCATTTGGTTCCTAAAACTCGCAAATAGTGATAGCCAAGTTATCTTATACAGCTTTCATCCAAAACCGAACAGCACACTGTTGTATTGCATCACCGAAAAATGAGATCTTTTCCGCCTGTGCCCCCCCAGTTATAGAGCACGTGTCATTAGACAGTAAATCATTATATAAAAACATGGAATGTGCGTTTGGGGGGCGCAAATAATATGCAACCACTACACTGGGGGGAGGCACGTGCGGAAGAAATCCGAAAAATCAAAACAAAAAGAAGATATTTTGTTTCAACAGCAATGTAGAGCAATTTCATTGAATGAATCCACTATAAAAATGCGCAAATTGCTCAATATTTTTGTCAGAAATTTTAGAATCCTATTTTTTTTAAATATTTTGGTTTGGGACCGAAGAACAACTCAACTTTATTAGCAAAGAAATTATATTCTACTTCAAATAGGTTGGATCCAGGGTGGTCAAGGACTGTACCATCCGGCTCATACCTGCCTTTCAATCTATTTTTTTTTAAAATTGAAGTTCTAATTCATCCTGGGTAAATAGCGCATGTACCTGAGTGCCTGAAATATGAGAAAAAAAGTTCAGTAACTCGCACAGAATAGACGGATGTTGTATACTTTCAGTTTTGGTTATAATGGTAATTGTGTACGAGTGAAATTTCTGTTCAGTCTGCAGTATGTTACACTCTCTGCAAAGAGTGTAAAAAGAGTGGAGAAAGGAGTGTAAATACAGTGTCTTTTATAAAAATAATTATGCTCTTTCACGCTTTTCTTTCCCCCGGTAAATAGGAGCGGAATACGAATTACACCCCCAATGGCCGCTAATAAGGTTTGGATTAAGGTTGAATTCTCGGCTCAAGTGGCAATTATATGCTTTGTATCCTTTCATTTTGTTCTTAAAACTCGCAAATAGTTATAGCCAAGTTTTTTGTACAGCATTTATCCAAAACTTAACAGGAGTCTGTTGTATTGCATCAATGAAAAATCAGATCTTTTCCGTTTGTACCCCCTCCCAGTTACAGAGCACGTGTCATTACACAGTAAATCCTTATATAAAAATATGGGATGTGCATTTGGGGGATCAAATAATATGCACCCACTAAGCTGGGGGGTGGGGGGGCACGTGCGGAAGAGATCCGAAAAATCAGAAGAAAAAGAAGATGTTTGGTTTCAACAGCAACTTAGAGCAATTTCATTGGTTAAATGCACTATAAGAATGCCCAAATTGCTCGATTTTTTGTCAGAAAAATCGGAAACCTATTTTTTAAAATAATTTGGTTTGGTACAGAAGAACAACTCAAGTTTCGGTAGCAAAGAAATTATATTCAACTTCAAATAGGGTGGATCCAGGGTAGTCAAGGACTGCACCGTCTGGCCCATACCTGCCTTTCAATCTATTCCTTTTTTAAAATTGAAGTTCTATTTCATCCTAGGTAAATAGCGCATGTATCTGAGTGCCTGAAATATGAGAAAATAAGTTCAGTAACTCGCTTAGAATAGATGGATGTTGTATACTTTCAGTTTTGGTTATAATGGTAATTGTGTACGAGTGAATTTTTTAATCAGTCTACAGTAAGTTACACTCTCTGCAAATAGTGTAAAAAGAGTGGAGAAAGGAGTGTAAATACAGTGTCTTTTTAAAATTAATTATGCTCTTTCACGCTTTTCTTTTCCCCGGTAATTAGGAGCGGAATACGAATTACACCCCCAATGACCACCGCTAATTAGGGTTGGATTGAGGTTGAATTCTCGGCTCAAGTGGCAATTATAGGCTTTGTAACTTTTCATTTTGTTCTTAAAACTCGCAAATAGTGATAGCCAAGTTTTTTTATACAGCATTTATCCAAAACTGAACAGCAGTCTGTTGTATTGCATCATTAAAAAATCAGATCTCTTCCGTTTGTACCCCTCCCCCCCCCCCAGTTACAGAGCACGTGTCATTACACAGCAAATCATTATAAAAAAATATGGGATGTGCATTTGGGGGGTGCAAATAATATGCACCCACTAAGCTGGGGGGGGGGGGGGGGCACGTGCGGAAAAGATTCGAAAAATCAGACGAAAAAGAAGATGTTTGGTTTCAACAGCAATTTAGAGCAATTTCATTGGTTAAATGCACTATAAGAATGCCCAAATTGCTCGATTTTTTGTCAGAAAAATTGCAATCCTATTTTTCAAAATAATTTGGTTTGGTACAGAAGAACAACTCAAGTTTTGGTAGCAAAGAAATTATATTCAACTTCAAATAGGGAGGATCCAGGGTGATCAAGGACTGTACAGTCTGGCCCATAGTTTGAAAAACCGACACAGAATAGATGGCGTTTGTATTGCTTTCGGTATTTGAGAGCTATACGATCCAATCGCGCAGTGCTGGGGGAGGGGATTGTAAAGTTGTGAATTGACCCCTCCCGTGTTTTAACCCCCGATTGCAAATTATTCGTTGTCAAATAGCGCGGCAATACGAAAAAAATAGCATGCAATATATCCTTGTTTTCGTTCATATTTTCTTAGTTGTTTTTACCTGTCTGTGATTTCCTTGAGAGGGACAACTTCCTCTATCTCTCCTGTCTGACTATTCTCATACATGTCAGCAATCACCCCCCACTTCTGGGCAACATCTTTCTCCACAGAGACTACTTCGCCACAGACTTCAAACTGAACTTGTTTCTTCTTCATTTCTCTGACACAAATGCGTCAAAAAATTGAAAGCTATTGACTTTTCAGTATGTCCTAGTTAGAGATTAGAGAACCCAGGGTACGATTTCATCGGTCACTAGAACTTCGAGGCAGAGATCTTAGTTTGAGAGATTGAACTTTGACTTAAAGAAGAGAGATTCTATTTTGTTGCCCTAAACTTCTTGTTCTATAGGACACTATGTTAAGGGCAAATAAATTAGACTTTCGCTTCTTTAAGTCTAAGTTCAATCTTTCAAACGAAGAATTCTAACTTTTGTCACTTGAATCAAACCGCTATAAATAATCGGCTGCTACACATCGGAAGTTTATTTCAACTCCTGTATTTTTTAAGAAAAATCTTTTCTATAACTAATCTGCAAAATTGTACTCATAACTTCAATTTCAAATGAAATTCAACACTTTCGTACCATTTGCATCTAAATACGCTAGAACAAAATATCAATCGTCTATCAATATCGCTAGAACAAACTATCAATCTCTTATCAATATCGCTAGAACAAAATATCACGCGGGTGCAAGCGCTCTCATATCATGGCACTAAGTACCTCGGGCGTCTAAGATTTTGTTATAACACATAAATAGACCACCTATCTAAATAAATAATGCAAATGGATTTGATTGCGTCTCTAATTTTTAACTTAAAAAAAGTGTCTCTGAAGTTTTCAGTAAATAATAGAGAAGTGAGCGCCAGCTTTTGACTAATTACAATAATTAAAGCAAACCGATTAAAAACTAAACACATCCATACTTAAAAATGCTTTTTTTAATTTTTCTTGGGGTTCAGAATTTTTGGTTCTTTGAAAAACGAAAAAAATTCAATTAATTTTTCGAGAGTCTATATTTGATTTGAATCGGCCCCCTTACTCTTTAAGACCCCAAACAATTTCTACTTGCATCTTAACCAGTCAAGGAAATCAGCAAAAAAACACCCGAAGCACACCGGAAAAACCTAATTAAACAGAAGAATGATGACAGCTACCCCAAAGATATCTTCTCAAATTCTCTTCTTTCAGAGGACCGCAATGTCATTAGTGTACCATTGTTGCACCCAAATTTTTTAGAGAGAACTAATAAAACTGTAAAATTGTATATATAGTTGTCCGAAATTTTAATCAAGGTGTTCCAACATCAAATATCAAAGATGTATAAACAAGAGTCATCGGAACTAATGATGAAGCCGTAAGTATAAAATCGCAAAATCCTGGTGCCTCTGAGGTACCTAGTGCCCTAACTCGAGGGTGCTCGCTCCCGAGTTGTGGGTACAAGTCTTGATGTGGGAACTGCCCACTGTTTGATTTTTGGAGAAAAAATTGATTGCCCCTCATGTTATCAATTGCTGATACATTGCATGAATAGATTTTTTGTGTCCTTCCCATTATATCCCCTCCAAGCAATTATCACCCGCATTATGGTTTTCTACAGTAATTGGGGTATACGTTATGTGACGACTATGTGCCATTGGAGCTATGTTTTGTAATTTTTTCCCCAAACAATTGAATTTTTATATATTTTCATTAGTCGACATGTAAACTTGTGTTGCAAAGCTGTTTATTCATAGGAGCAATCAGTTGTGCACTTCCCTTGTGGTGAGTATTAGATTTGAATTTTTCGTCATTTTATTTCAACTCGTGCCTGGTTTTTGTTCGGCCCTAAAAAAGACAATTGTGAAATAATCCTGCTCAATTCGCTCACCTGCTTGAAAAATTGTTTCTCGTTCAAATATAATCCAATCGACCTTAAAACGGGGACATCTAATGGACTTTAAAGTATATATAGAACGGCTGCAAGAATTATTTGTTATTTTCTCCAATTCTTCAGTATGTCTCTTTATTTTTATAGAAAACAATGTTTTCTTAAAAAAATTGTCTTACTATATTATTTTTCCTAGCTTTTGGTCTCGACTTATAAAAAGACTCAAAAACTCTAGTGTGCATGTTTGTATTGGGCACTTTATAGTCGTTTCATGGGCATTTTGTGTCAGGCTTTGCTAATTTATGGGTCGCAAAAGCGCATTTTAATAGTCGAGGTAAGAAATGTATATCAAAGAACATTTTTTTAGGTCAAGAAAAAGTTAAAGTCTGCTTTGTGCTAATTTGGCCCTTTTTGGTACTTGATTAAAAAGGAACGGGGCAAGAAAAAACCGTATTGCACCAGAGCAGTCTAACTTTAAAAAAAATTGGAAAAAGTTCATTTGCGGCAAAACAGACATCGAAGCCAAACTATATAGCCAAATTACTTGATTGGTTGAACGAAATTAAGTAGATGAATTTCAAAGTCCTTTTGCCCACTAGCCTTTAAGAAAACACTGCTCTTCGCGGTTGCTTTCCCTTACAAATATATGAGACATCAATCTTTAAAAATTGTTTTCTTCTCCAATTCTTCAGTATGTCTCTTTATTTTTATAGAAAACAATGTTTTCTTAAAAAAATTGTCTTACTATATTATTTTTCCTAGCTTTTGGTCTTGACTTATAAAAAGACTCAAAAACTCTAGTGTGCATGTTTGTATTGGGCACTTTATAGTCGTTTCATGGGCATTTTGTGTCAGGCTTTGCTAATTTATGGGTCGCAAAAGCGCATTTTAATAGTCGAGGTAAGAAATGTATATCAAAGAACATTTTTTTAGGTCAAGAAAAAGTTAAAGTCTGCTTTGTGCTAATTTGGCCCTTTTTGGTACTTGATTAAAAAGCAACGGGGCAAGAAAAAACCGTATTGCACCAGAGCAGTCTAACTTTAAAAAAAATTGGAAAAAGTTCATTTGCGGCAAAACAGACATCGAAGCCAAACTATATAGCCAAATTACTTGATTGGTTGAATGAAATTAGGTAGATGAATTTCAAAGTCCTTTTGCCCACTAGCCTTTAAGAAAACACTGCTCTTCGCGGTTGCTTTCCCTTACAAATATATGAGACATCAATCTTTAAAAATAAGTCGGATTATTGATTGATTAGTTGTGCACCATATTTGCACCATATTTGCTTTAAGACCCCAAACAATTTCTACTTGCATCTTAACCAGTCAAGGAAATCAGCAAAAAAACACCCGAAGCACACCGGAAAAACCTAATTAAACAGAAGAATGATGACAGCTACCCCAAAGATATCTTCTCAAATTCTCTTCTTTCAGAGGACCGCAATGTCATTAGTGTACCATTGTTGCACCCAAATTTTTTAGAGAGAACTAATAAAACTGTAAAATTGTATATATAGTTGTCCGAAATTTTAATCAAGGTGTTCCAACATCAAATATCAAAGATGTATAAACAAGAGTCATCGGAACTAATGATGAAGCCGTAAGTATAAAATCGCAAAATCCTGGTGCCTCTGAGGTACCTAGTGCCCTAACTCGAGGGTGCTCGCTCCC
The DNA here is from genome assembly GCF_964194025.1 of Convolutriloba macropyga. Taxonomy (NCBI): domain Eukaryota; kingdom Metazoa; phylum Xenacoelomorpha; order Acoela; family Convolutidae; genus Convolutriloba; species Convolutriloba macropyga. Next base: position 9,578,747 of record NC_134478.1, on the reverse strand, counting down.
GAGTTGTGGGTACAAGTCTTGATGTGGGAACTGCCCACTGTTTGATTTTTGGAGAAAAAATTGATTGCCCCTCATGTTATCAATTGCTGATACATTGCATGAATAGATTTTTTGTGTCCTTCCCATTATATCCCCTCCAAGCAATTATCACCCGCATTATGGTTTTCTACAGTAATTGGGGTATACGTTATGTGACGACTATGTGCCATTGGAGCTATGTTTTGTAATTTTTTCCCCAAACAATTGAATTTTTATATATTTTCATTAGTCGACATGTAAACTTGTGTTGCAAAGCTGTTTATTCATAGGAGCAATCAGTTGTGCATTTCCCTTGTGGTGAGTATTAGATTTGAATTTTTCGTCATTTTAGTTCAACTCGTTCGGTTTTTGTTCGGCTCTAAAAAAGGCAATTGTAAAATAATCCTGCTCAATTCGCTCACCTGCTTGAAAAATTGTTTCTTGTTCAAATATAATCCAATCGACCTTAAAACGGGGACATCTAATGGACTTTAAAGTATATATAGAACGGCTGCAAGAATTATTTGTTATTTTCTCCAATTCTTCAGTATGTCTTTTTATTTTTATAGAAAACAATGTTTTCTTAAAAAAATTGTCTTACTATATTATTTTTCCTAGCTTTTGGTCTCGACTTATAAAAAGACTCAAAAACTCTAGTCTGCATGTTTGTATTGGGCACTTTATAGTCGTTTCATGGTGGGCATTTTGGGTCAGGCTTTGCTAATTTATGGGTCGCAAAAGCGCATTTTAATAGTCGAGATATGAAATGTATATTTCTTACCAAAGAACATTTTTTTAGGTCAAGAAAAAGTTTTTAAAGTCTGCTTTGTGCTAATTTGGCATTTTTTTGGTACTTGATTAAAAAGCAACGGGGCAAGAAAAAACCGCATTGCACCAGAGCAGTCTAACTTTAAAGAAAATTGGAAAAAGTTCATTTGCGGCAAAACAGACATCGAAGGCTAAACTATATACCCAAATTACTTGATTGGTTGAACGAAATTAGGTAGATGAATTTCAAAGTCCTTTTGCCCACTAGCCTTTAAGAAAACACTGCTCTTCGCGGTTGCTTTCCCTTACAAATATATGAGACATCAATCTTTAAAAATAAGTCGGATTATTGATTGATTAGTGGTGCACCATATTTGCAACAGATAAGGAAGAATACTTGCGGATTACGTTATAAGTATTAGTAAGCAATACACTGACCACATTTTTTTCGAGGCGAAATTACAATCCAATGAAAAAAAATTTTCTTAATCAGCATTTGATAATAGCTTCACCCCTTTTTGTAACTCGGTATGGTCATTTGATGTCAAATTTTGGTCGAGCACGTCCTTTTTATGTCATGTTTGGTCGTGCGCGGTCTTTTTACGTCATATTTGGCCTAGCATGGCACGTTTTTTTCATATCACTTTTAGTTAGATCGCGGTCTTTTAGAGTCAATTATCGGCTGCGCACTGTCGTCTTTTCGTGTCAATTGTTGGTCATGGACGGTCTTGTCGTGCTTGTTTTATATTTCAAGTTCTGGTTGAGCACGGTCTTTTCATGTCACTTGTTAGTTGACCACGGTTTTTTCACGTCAATTTTCTGTCAAGCCTGGTCCTTTCATAATTCAAGGTCTAGGTCTGCGTTACTTTTGGACATACTCATACTGTTATTTTTCAAATCCAATTTTGCATAGGTAATAAATCTAAGGATGGTGTTTACATCTAACGGCCGGATCCACTCAAATTAATCATGTAATAATTTGTTCTTTGTTTTTATTTATCATGCTCTAAAGTTATACCGAATACATTTGCTGGTTAACCGCTCCCAGAATGCTTTCCTCGACTCAAAAATGATTGGGCGAGACAGTCAGATTATAGAGTCATGAGCAGGCGGTTCTGACTGAGCATATCGTAATTAAGGTATTTCCCAAACCGAACAGATCATAACAACTCTGGTTCAGGTCAAACAAACCCATGGTCAAACCCGACCTGCGTCCTTACATTACTTCTCCAAAGACGTTATAAGTCATGCATATGTTTTCTCTTAGCCAGACCAAAAACATATATGGACCAGATTCAACAGAGGGGAATTGGGATATGGCCAACCGAACAGTCCCAAAAAATTATATGCGCCAGACCAAAGTTTGGGCACTGCCCAGATGAGAAATTACGAGCCAAGGGTATTGGCTAAATCCATCAAACCAAAATTGGGATTCGGCAAACAGGCCAAACTCAGATATGGGCCAGAGCAAAAGCGCGACCGACACTTGAGTTACCCAAACTATGAGCCCGCCTTTCTGCGACTGAAGTCTGGCTGGCCAATATACCTGTGTTGGGTTGAGAGTAGTTTGGTTTATAGTGTTAGACCTCTGATCGGGAGTCGGTAGGTGGTAACATGCAAAAAATTTTATTGCCGAATGGCGTTAACAACCTCTGCCTTTCAAAAGAAGATAGAGCCAATAAAATGAAAAGCAGAGCTTTTGTGGGCTCGTTTTACAGCCTTAAAGTATAAAGAGGTGTAGGATATACACACAGTGCAACTATCTACTTCTACCAGACTGACTGAAGTCAGGCATGCAAGCACTATATAAAGGCGAAGAGACTCTTCTTAGTCTCTGATTGGTTGGATGTGTACATTCAGCATTTCATCTCCTACAAATGAATTTTCATTTTTTAAATGGCAAAGATGCATATTCAGGACTAAAACCAGATTTGAAATGAATATCTATTCTATTGGGAAAACTGAGAGCAGATTTGGAATTCAGAGATATCTATTTAAAATAAATTTTGTGGCCTCAACAAATCGTGTAACGAAAACTATTAGAAAGCCCTAACAGTGACACTCTGTTCAAGACACTCTGTTCAAGCTCTGTTGTTTTGTACTAATTTGCTCTAGTTTTTATTTAAATTAACTTTTCAAATATAAATTTGCATAAAAGTTTTTCCTAAACACTTCAATTCACTTTTTACAAATTTTCCTGATTGCCAACTCCGCAAATGGATCGAAATTTCATCGGCGTTGTGAAAAAATACTTTTATACCCTTTTCAAAATACCTTAGTTCGTTCGAACACTTTGCTAACAACAGGCAAGATTGATACTGGTCGATAATTGCTCACCACAAACATTGAGCTCTTTTTGAATAGCGGATTTACGCGTGCCTTTTCGGGACAATCTGAAACACTTCCTCCAGAAAAAAACTGTTTATAAGTGCATTTAGGTGTGGAAAAATCACTGGAAGCATACATTTCAGTATTTTCAAGGAGATATCATCCAGTCCAGTTGAGTTAATAGGATTAAGTGTTGTACCGTTTTCTCTACCTCTTCATCACCCACTGGAAAAGAAACATTGATTTTACAGCTGGTTAAAAACCGACTTTCCTCCAAGTCTAATCAGATTGTTCCAATTTTTTTGCCAACAATGTTGGTGAAATACTCATTGAAAAAATCCGATACGGTCTTATCATCAACAACATTAACGTCACCTTCGCTTCGAAGTGAGATTTGTTTGCTCTCTACCTGATGCCAGTTTTTTCGAAGAAGTTTTTGTAGATATTGCTTTTTGTTGAAATTATACTCAGGACCTTACTGTTACAAAACTGGCATTTCTTTTTGGCAACTAGCCTTTTGACCACTTTCCTGGCCGTTTTGATATGAGGAAGGAATTTTGAATGTTTTTTTGATTTTTTAAAATTACTATTTTTTTACTGATGCTCCCTGAACATCCTTATCAAGCCAGGGTACTCTTTTCCTAAAAGAAACTATTGTTTTTATTGTTGTATAACTGTGGATGACAAACAGAAGAACATTATTGAACGATTACATGTCAACATTCGACACATCATATTACTCTATATTAGAAAGCTGTGTTTCGAGATCAAGCAACATTCTGCTAAAATGAGTTTCATTGTGGAAAACACTAATGCGTTGCTTTCGCATGCTTGGTTGATTGCTATAAATTTCATAGGGCGTGGTGGCGGATGTAGCGTAGTGATCAGTTATAGTAATTGAATAACTTCGCTACTGAGAAACATATTTCTATTACATATTATATGATCAATCAGAGTTGGTGATCTGTCACTGATCCGGGTTGCTTCGGCAACGATTTGTTCCACGCCGTGACTTATGATAACATTTGTATACTTATCAGTTAGGCTACCTTGCTTGAGTAGATCGATGTTCATATCAACCACTAAGTATAGGCAATCAATATTATTAGAGAACTCTTCCAGAAACTTATCAAGGTCCACAATGAATTTCGCTTTAGAGTTGGATCGTGAATTATAAACACAGCCCACAAAAAACCAATTTTTTCAAAAGAGTCGTACATTTTAGCATTAAAATGGTTTTAAACTCTGTGTCAAATACTTCTGCTTTTATGGAATCATGCACATATATACCAGTGCTCTGATGTTTGCTAAAGTGACAACGGTTGACAAATGTGTAATTAACGATCCTAAAATGAGTTGCATTCGATTCGTCCTCCAACCAGGACTCAATGAGACAAATGATAGTATATTTGAAGTTTTTGACGAAATGATACTGAAGCTTGTTAAAATGTTGATTTAAAGACCGAATGTTGACATGAAAAATAGTATGGTTTGTCAAAGTAGAAATACTATAACAACCAATACGATGAGTATTTTGAGAAAGAGAAAGATCCTTTATTGAAAACGATTGATTGCCTGGTTTAAAGTTTTTTTGACAGTTTTGGGAAAGCTCTTTGAATATCATACACTGTTTTTAGCACCATTTCTGAATCATTCCAATTATATACAATAACTTTTTTTTCTTTCACCGATTGGGCATATTTGATGGTAGCATCTCTGCGCAAAGAAAACAGTATTATCGAACGCAATGGTGTCACATCAACATTCAGATAAATTTTAGTTGGTGGAGATTTCAGGTTTTTCTTGTTCCGCATCAATTCTATTTTCTTCTATCCTCGAACAAAACAAGCAATCAAAGGTCAATTACCGCCATTTCTGTAGGGAAGCCATATCATCGGCTTCCCTCCAGTAATGGCGGTAATTGACCTTTGATTGCTTGTTTTGTTCGAGGAGAGAAGAAAATAGAATTGATGCGGAACGAGAAAAACCTGAAATCTCAACCAAATAAAATTTAGTCTCAACGCTGATGTTGTTCCTTTTCAAGCTTACCCCACAGTAACCTGCCACCTTGATCAATTCCTCGTATGGATCCTCGTTGCTACCTCCATCATCCAGTCCAATAATCCTCACATTTTCTTGCCTCCCGTATTGCTGTTTTGCATCTGCCTTGAAATTTGCTTGTCGCTTTAGTACCGAGGAAACCGCTTGACTGCTCCGCTCTGAGATCTTTTTGTGAACACAAAACCAGCGAAGAAATGGCCGGCCAGGAATTTCGTGGGGAAGCGCTCTGGGAGCCAGATCCTCGACCAGACAAAGCAACCATCCATGTCACAGCCATGATCAGTGCTCTCCACCGTATGGTAACTCCTATTCTCGTCCGCAGTTTGGGTTGACTTCTTTGTATCGCGAACCATCGTTCAAACCTTCTCTGAAAATTTATAATCTTTTTAATAAGTTTGCCAATTTATTGGCAAATTTTTTGGAAACTTGTTGGAAACTATTTAATAAGTTAGCCTAATTTTTGTGATAAACTTAATAAAGTTGCGTTTTGATCATGATTTGCTTGTGTGTGGTAGAGCAAACTTAGAAGATTTTAGAAACAGGCTCGTCAAGTTTGTTTTTGTGCCCTGCTCTTTGTGTTCTCTCAGTGGCCTTGCGTGCTGTTGGTGTCCTCGGGTCTACAATCCCCGGGTTTTGTGTGTTCTCGGTGGTTGCGTGTGCTCGGTAATGCTCCTGTGGTGGCGCGTGATTTGAGGTTGATTGTACATGTGTAAACCAGACGATACTGCTTCATGTTTTTGCAGGTGATGAGACAATTTGATGCACAGATCTTTCCCTAGAATGCACAAGATTTAGTAATTGGCACATGCAGGACAAAACATATTGAAGACAGCGCAGTCGGGGAAACTATTCACTCATATTGCCGAGCTAACCTAATTGACCTCTTCAATGTAGTCAACCAGTATTTCCCCATAAATTTGAGATCAGTATGCATTGTAGCAGGGTTCAATGATCACCACTATTTGTGCTCTCACTTGATTAAATGCTACCAAGTTCTGTTGTATATCATATCTTATAGATTCCAATCGCTTCTTGTCGTGTAACCTAAATAAATTGCCACTTCAAATAATAAAAATGTTAACCGGAAAATATATTTCATGAAATTGGCTTTGCATGGATTTCTTCAATTTTATACAGTTCTTTTGATTATTTCACCATATTTTTTCCTTCAGCAAGTCTGCTTTCTGTCAAGTAGAATTTATTTCTCTTTCTATGGTAAACATTTGTTTACCTTGCATCTACATAGCGTGATATCCTTTTATAATCGATTTTGTGCGTAGTTATATTCATCTGTTTCAATAATCTACACTCGGTGAACGGCTTCTCTCTGACAATCCTAGATACTCTAACTCATTGCTCTTAAGGTTCTATTCACCTCCCGGGATGTGGAGTTTGGTGCTATTGTTGCGGTACATATATGCATATCAAATGCAGCGGCTTGTCAACTAAAAACTATCACCATCTAAACTTCATTTGCAAACACTGCGGTGAAACTGCAAAAGTTGATCCTCAAGAAACAGCTAAACATGGCCAAACAGCCTCAGTTGAGACAATCTCGGAACCAAGCGACTTTTGGAAAAAATTTTGAAACGATCAAAAAGAAACATTACGGAAAATGATAACCCGCATTTACTTGGGATTCGGCAAACAGGCCAAACTCAGATATGGGCCAGAGCAAAAGCGCGACCGACACTTGAGTTACCCAAACTATGAGCCCGCCTTTCTGCGACTGAAGTCTGGCTGGCCAATATACCTGTGTTGGGTTGAGAGTAGTTTGGTTTATAGTGTTAGACCTCTGATCGGGAGTCGGTAGGTGGTAACATGCAAAAAATTTTATTGCCGAATGGCGTTAACAACCTCTGCCTTTCAAAAGAAGATAGAGCCAATAAAATGAAAAGCAGAGCTTTTGTGGGCTCGTTTTACAGCCTTAAAGTATAAAGAGGTGTAGGATATACACACAGTGCAACTATCTACTTCTACCAGACTGACTGAAGTCAGGCATGCAAGCACTATATAAAGGCGAAGAGACTCTTCTTAGTCTCTGATTGGTTGGATGTGTACATTCAGCATTTCATCTCCTACAAATGAATTTTCATTTTTTAAATGGCAAAGATGCATATTCAGGACTAAAACCAGATTTGAAATGAATATCTATTCTATTGGGAAAACTGAGAGCAGATTTGGAATTCAGAGATATCTATTTAAAATAAATTTTGTGGCCTCAACAAATCGTGTAACGAAAACTATTAGAAAGCCCTAATAGTGACACTCTGTTCAAGACACTCTGTTCAAGCTCTGTTGTTTTGTACTAATTTGCTCTAGTTTTTATTTAAATTAACTTTTCAAATATAAATTTGCATAAAAGTTTTTCCTAAACACTTCAATTCACTTTTTACAAATTTTCCTGATTGCCAACTCCGCAAATGGATCGAAATTTCATCGGCGTTGTGAAAAAATACTTTTATACCCTTTTCAAAATACCTTAGTTCGTTCGAACACTTTGCTAACAACAGGCAAGATTGATACTGGTCGATAATTGCTCACCACAAACATTGAGCTCTTTTTGAATAGCGGATTTACGCGTACCTTTTCGGGACAATCTGAAACACTTCCTCCAGAAAAAAACTGTTTATAAGTGCATTTAGGTGTGGAAAAATCACTGGAAGCATACATTTCAGTATTTTCAAGGAGATATCATCCAGTCCAGTTGAGTTAATAGGATTAAGTGTTGTACCGTTTTCTCTACCTCTTCATCACCCACTGGAAAAGAAACATTGATTTTACAGCTGGTTAAAAACCGACTTTCCTCCAAGTCTAATCAGATTGTTCCAATTTTTTGCCAACAATGTTGGTGAAATACTCATTGAAAAAATCCGATACGGTCTTATCATCAACAACATTAACGTCACCTTCGCTTCGAAGTGAGATTTGTTTGCTCTCTACCTGATGCCAGTTTTTTCGAAGAAGTTTTTGTAGATATTGCTTTTTGTTGAAATTATACTCAGGACCTTACTGTTACAAAACTGGCATTTCTTTTTGGCAACTAGCCTTTTGACCACTTTCCTGGCCGTTTTGATATGAGGAAGGAATTTTGAATGTTTTTTTGATTTTTTAAAATTACTATTTTTTTACTGATGCTCCCTGAACATCCTTATCAAGCCAGGGTACTCTTTTCCTAAAAGAAACTATTGTTTTTATTGTTGTATAACTGTGGATGACAAACAGAAGAACATTATTGAACGATTACATGTCAACATTCGACACATCATATTACTCTATATTAGAAAGCTGTGTTTCGAGATCAAGCAACATTCTGCTAAAATGAGTTTCATTGTGGAAAACACTAATGCGTTGCTTTCGCATGCTTGGTTGATTGCTATAAATTTCATAGGGCGTGGAGGCGGATGTAGCGTAGTGATCAGTTATAGTAATTGAATAACTTCGCTACTGAGAAACATATTTCTATTACATATTATATGATCAATCAGAGTTGGTGATCTGTCACTGATCCGGGTTGCTTCGGCAACGATTTGTTCCACGCCGTGACTTATGATAACATTTGTATACTTATCAGTTAGGCTACCTTGCTTGAGTAGATCGATGTTCATATCAACCACTAAGTATAGGCAATCAATATTATTAGAGAACTCTTCCAGAAACTTATCAAGGTCCACAATGAATTTCGCTTTAGAGTTGGATCGTGAATTATAAACACAGCCCACAAAAAACCAATTTTTTCAAAAGAGTCGTACATTTTAGCATTAAAATGGTTTTAAACTCTGTGTCAAATACTTCTGCTTTTATGGAATCATGCACATATATACCAGTGCTCTGATGTTTGCTAAAGTGACAACGGTTGACAAATGTGTAATTAACGATCCTAAAATGAGTTGCATTCGATTCGTCCTCCAACCAGGACTCAATGAGACAAATGATAGTATATTTGAAGTTTTTGACGAAATGATACTGAAGCTTGTTAAAATGTTGATTTAAAGACCGAATGTTGACATGAAAAATAGTATGGTTTGTCAAAGTAGAAATACTATAACAACCAATACGATGAGTATTTTGAGAAAGAGAAAGATCCTTTATTGAAAACGATTGATTGCCTGGTTTAAAGTTTTTTCGACAGTTTTGGGAAAGCTCTTTGAATATCATACACTGTTTTTAGCACCATTTCTGAATCATTCCAATTATATACAATAACTTTTTTTTCTTTCACCGATTGGGCATATTTGATGGTAGCATCTCTGCGCAAAGAAAACAGTATTATCGAACGCAATGGTGTCACATCAACATTCAGATAAATTTTAGTTGGTGGAGATTTCAGGTTTTTCTTGTTCCGCATCAATTCTATTTTCTTCTATCCTCGAACAAAACAAGCAATCAAAGGTCAATTACCGCCATTTCTGTAGGGAAGCCATATCATCGGCTTCCCTCCAGTAATGGCGGTAATTGACCTTTGATTGCTTGTTTTGTTCGAGGAGAGAAGAAAATAGAATTGATGCGGAACGAGAAAAACCTGAAATCTCAACCAAATAAAATTTAGTCTCAACGCTGATGTTGTTCCTTTTCAAGCTTACCCCACAGTAACCTGCCACCTTGATCAATTCCTCGTATGGATCCTCGTTGCTACCTCCATCATCCAGTCCAATAATCCTCACATTTTCTTGCCTCCCGTATTGCTGTTTTGCATCTGCCTTGAAATTTGCTTGTCGCTTTAGTACCGAGGAAACCGCTTGACTGCTCCGCTCTGAGATCTTTTTGTGAACACAAAACCAGCGAAGAAATGGCCGGCCAGGAATTTCGTGGGGAAGCGCTCTGGGAGCCAGATCCTCGACCAGACAAAGCAACCATCCATGTCACAGCCATGATCAGTGCTCTCCACCGTATGGTAACTCCTATTCTCGTCCGCAGTTTGGGTTGACTTCTTTGTATCGCGAACCATCGTTCAAACCTTCTCTGAAAATTTATAATCTTTTTAATAAGTTTGCCAATTTATTGGCAAATTTTTTGGAAACTTGTTGGAAACTATTTAATAAGTTAGCCTAATTGTTGTGATAAACTTAATAAAGTTGCGTTTTGATCATGATTTGCTTGTGTGTGGTAGAGCAAACTTAGAAGATTTTAGAAACAGGCTCGTCAAGTTTGTTTTTGTGCCCTGCTCTTTGTGTTCTCTCAGTGGCCTTGCGTGCTGTTGGTGTCCTCGGGTCTACAATCCCCGGGTTTTGTGTGTTCTCGGTGTTTGCGTGTGCTCGGTAATGCTCCTGTGGTGGCGCGTGATTTGAGGTTGATTGTACATGTGTAAACCAGACGATACTGCTTCATGTTTTTGCAGGTGATGAGACAATTTGATGCACAGATCTTTCCCTAGAATGCACAAGATTTAGTAATTGGCACATGCAGGACAAAACATATTGAAGACAGCGCAGTCGGGGAAACTATTCACTCATATTGCCGAGCTAACCTAATTGACCTCTTCAATGTAGTCAACCAGTATTTCCCCATAAATTTGAGATCAGTATGCATTGTAGCAGGGTTCAATGATCACCACTATTTGTGCTCTCACTTGATTAAATGCTACCAAGTTCTGTTGTATATCATATCTTATAGATTCCAATCGCTTCTTGTCGTGTAACCTAAATAAATTGCCACTTCAAATAATAAAAATGTTAACCGGAAAATATATTTCATGAAATTGGCTTTGCATGGATTTCTTCAATTTTATACAGTTCTTTTGATTATTTCACCATATTTTTTCCTTCAGCAAGTCTGCTTTCTGTCAAGTAGAATTTATTTCTCTTTCTATGGTAAACATTTGTTTACCTTGCATCTACGTAGCGTGATATCCTTTTATAATGGATTTTGTGCGTAGTTATATTCATCTGTTTCAATAATCTACACTCGGTGAACGGCTTCTCTCTGACAATCTTAGATACTCTAACTCATTGCTCTTAAGGTTCTATTCACCTCCCGGGATGTGGAGTTTGGTGCTATTGTTGCGGTACATATATGCATATCAAATGCAGCGGCTTGTCAACTAAAAACTATCACCATCTAAACTTCATTTGCAAAAACTGCGGTGAAACTGCAAAAGTTGACCCTCAAGAAACAGCTAAACATGGCCAAACAGCCTCAGTTGAGACAATCTCGGAACCAAGCGACTTTTGGAAAAAATTTTGAAACGATCAAAAAGAAACGTTACGGAAAATGATAACCCGCATTTACTTGGGATTCGGCAAACAGGCCAAACTCAGATATGGGCCAGAGCAAAAGCGCGACCGACACTTGAGTTACCCAAACTATGAGCCCGCCTTTCTGCGACTGAAGTCTGGCTGGCCAATATACCTGTGTTGGGTTGAGAGTAGTTTGGTTTATAGTGTTAGACCTCTGATCGGGAGTCGGTAGGTGGTAACATGCAAAAAATTTTATTGCCGAATGGCGTTAACAACCTCTGCCTTTCAAAAGAAGATAGAGCCAATAAAATGAAAAGCAGAGCTTTTGTGGGCTCGTTTTACAGCCTTAAAGTATAAAGAGGTGTAGGATATACACACAGTGCAACTATCTACTTCTACCAGACTGACTGAAGTCAGGCATGCAAGCACTATATAAAGGCGAAGAGACTCTTCTTAGTCTCTGATTGGTTGGATGTGTACATTCAGCATTTCATCTCCTACAAATGAATTTTCATTTTTTAAATGGCAAAGATGCATATTCAGGACTAAAACCAGATTTGAAATGAATATCTATTCTATTGGGAAAACTGAGAGCAGATTTGGAATTCAGAGATATCTATTTAAAATAAATTTTGTGGCCTCAACAAATCGTGTAACGAAAACTATTAGAAAGCCCTAATAGTGACACTCTGTTCAAGACACTCTGTTCAAGCTCTGTTGTTTTGTACTAATTTGCTCTAGTTTTTATTTAAATTAACTTTTCAAATATAAATTTGCATAAAAGTTTTTCCTAAACACTTCAATTCACTTTTTACAAATTTTCCTGATTGCCAACTCCGCAAATGGATCGAAATTTCATCGGCGTTGTGAAAAAATACTTTTATACCCTTTTCAAAATACCTTAGTTCGTTCGAACACTTTGCTAACAACAGGCAAGATTGATACTGGTCGATAATTGCTCACCACAAACATTGAGCTCTTTTTGAATAGCGGATTTACGCGTGCCTTTTCGGGACAATCTGAAACACTTCCTCCAGAAAAAAACTGTTTATAAGTGCATTTAGGTGTGGAAAAATCACTGGAAGCATACATTTCAGTATTTTCAAGGAGATATCATCCAGTCCAGTTGAGTTAATAGGATTAAGTGTTGTACCGTTTTCTCTACCTCTTCATCACCCACTGGAAAAGAAACATTGATTTTACAGCTGGTTAAAAACCGACTTTCCTCCAAGTCTAATCAGATTGTTCCAATTTTTTGCCAACAATGTTGGTGAAATACTCATTGAAAAAATCCGATACGGTCTTATCATCAACAACATTAACGTCACCTTCGCTTCGAAGTGAGATTTGTTTGCTCTCTACCTGATGCCAGTTTTTTCGAAGAAGTTTTTGTAGATATTGCTTTTTGTTGAAATTATACTCAGGACCTTACTGTTACAAAACTGGCATTTCTTTTTGGCAACTAGCCTTTTGACCACTTTCCTGGCCGTTTTGATATGAGGAAGGAATTTTGAATGTTTTTTTGATTTTTTAAAATTACTATTTTTTTACTGATGCTCCCTGAACATCCTTATCAAGCCAGGGTACTCTTTTCCTAAAAGAAACTATTGTTTTTATTGTTGTATAACTGTGGATGACAAACAGAAGAACATTATTGAACGATTACATGTCAACATTCGACACATCATATTACTCTATATTAGAAAGCTGTGTTTCGAGATCAAGCAACATTCTGCTAAAATGAGTTTCATTGTGGAAAACACTAATGCGTTACTTTCGCATGCTTGGTTGATTGCTATAAATTTCATAGGGCGTGGTGGCGGATGTAGCGTAGTGATCAGTTATAGTAATTGAATAACTTCGCTACTGAGAAACATATTTCTATTACATATTATATGATCAATCAGAGTTGGTGATCTGTCACTGATCCGGGTTGCTTCGGCAACGATTTGTTCCACGCCGTGACTTATGATAACATTTGTATACTTATCAGTTAGGCTACCTTGCTTGAGTAGATCGATGTTCATATCAACCACTAAGTATAGGCAATCAATATTATTAGAGAACTCTTCCAGAAACTTATCAAGGTCCACAATGAATTTCGCTTTAGAGTTGGATCGTGAATTATAAACACAGCCCACAAAAAACCAATTTTTTCAAAAGAGTCGTACATTTTAGCATTAAAATGGTTTTAAACTCTGTGTCAAATACTTCTGCTTTTATGGAATCATGCACATATATACCAGTGCTCTGATGTTTGCTAAAGTGACAACGGTTGACAAATGTGTAATTAACGATCCTAAAATGAGTTGCATTCGATTCGTCCTCCAACCAGGACTCAATGAGACAAATGATAGTATATTTGAAGTTTTTGACGAAATGATACTGAAGCTTGTTAAAATGTTGATTTAAAGACCGAATGTTGACATGAAAAATAGTATGGTTTGTCAAAGTAGAAATACTATAACAACCAATACGATGAGTATTTTGAGAAAGAGAAAGATCCTTTATTGAAAACGATTGATTGCCTGGTTTAAAGTTTTTTTGACAGTTTTGGGAAAGCTCTTTGAATATCATACACTGTTTTTAGCACCATTTCTGAATCATTCCAATTATATACAATAACTTTTTTTTCTTTCACCGATTGGGCATATTTGATGGTAGCATCTCTGCGCAAAGAAAACAGTATTATCGAACGCAATGGTGTCACATCAACATTCAGATAAATTTTAGTTGGTGGAGATTTCAGGTTTTTCTTGTTCCGCATCAATTCTATTTTCTTCTATCCTCGAACAAAACAAGCAATCAAAGGTCAATTACCGCCATTTCTGTAGGGAAGCCATATCATCGGCTTCCCTCCAGTAATGGCGGTAATTGACCTTTGATTGCTTGTTTTGTTCGAGGAGAGAAGAAAATAGAATTGATGCGGAACGAGAAAAACCTGAAATCTCAACCAAATAAAATTTAGTCTCAACGCTGATGTTGTTCCTTTTCAAGCTTACCCCACAGTAACCTGCCACCTTGATCAATTCCTCGTATGGATCCTCGTTGCTACCTCCATCATCCAGTCCAATAATCCTCACATTTTCTTGCCTCCCGTATTGCTGTTTTGCATCTGCCTTGAAATTTGCTTGTCGCTTTAGTACCGAGGAAACCGCTTGACTGCTCCGCTCTGAGATCTTTTTGTGAACACAAAACCAGCGAAGAAATGGCCGGCCAGGAATTTCGTGGGGAAGCGCTCTGGGAGCCAGATCCTCGACCAGACAAAGCAACCATCCATGTCACAGCCATGATCAGTGCTCTCCACCGTATGGTAACTCCTATTCTCGTCCGCAGTTTGGGTTGACTTCTTTGTATCGCGAACCATCGTTCAAACCTTCTCTGAAAATTTATAATCTTTTTAATAAGTTTGCCAATTTATTGGCAAATTTTTTGGAAACTTGTTGGAAACTATTTAATAAGTTAGCCTAATTGTTGTGATAAACTTAATAAAGTTGCGTTTTGATCATGATTTGCTTGTGTGTGGTAGAGCAAACTTAGAAGATTTTAGAAACAGGCTCGTCAAGTTTGTTTTTGTGCCCTGCTCTTTGTGTTCTCTCAGTGGCCTTGCGTGCTGTTGGTGTCCTCGGGTCTACAATCCCCGGGTTTTGTGTGTTCTCGGTGGTTGCGTGTGCTCGGTAATGCTCCTGTGGTGGCGCGTGATTTGAGGTTGATTGTACATGTGTAAACCAGACGATACTGTTTCATGTTTTTGCAGGTGATGAGACAATTTGATGCACAGATCTTTCCCTAGAATGCACAAGATTTAGTAATTGGCACATGCAGGACAAAACATATTGAAGACAGCGCAGTCGGGGAAACTATTCACTCATATTGCCGAGCTAACCTAATTGATCTCTTCAATGTAGTCAACCAGTATTTCCCCATAAATTTGAGATCAGTATGCATTGTAGCAGGGTTCAATGATCACCACTATTTGTGCTCTCACTTGATTAAATGCTACCAAGTTCTGTTGTATATCATATCTTATAGATTCCAATCGCTTCTTGTCGTGTAACCTAAATAAATTGCCACTTCAAATAATAAAAATGTTAACCGGAAAATATATTTCATGAAATTGGCTTTGCATGGATTTCTTCAATTTTATACAGTTCTTTTGATTATTTCACCATATTTTTTCCGCTTTCTGTCAAGTAGAATTTATTTCTCTTTCTATGGTAAACATTTGTTTACCTTGCATCTACGTAGCGTGATATCCTTTTATAATGGATTTTGTGCGTAGTTATATTCATCTGTTTCAATAATCTACACTCGGTGAACGGCTTCTCTCTGACAATCTTAGATACTCTAACTCATTGCTCTTAAGGTTCTATTCACCTCCCGGGATGTGGAGTTTGGTGCTATTGTTGCGGTACATATATGCATATCAAATGCAGCGGCTTGTCAACTAAAAACTATCACCATCTAAACTTCATTTGCAAACACTGCGGTGAAACTGCAAAAGTTGACCCTCAAGAAACAGCTAAACATGGCCAAACAGCCTCAGTTGAGACAATCTCGGAACCAAGCGACTTTTGGAAAAAATTTTGAAACGATCAAAAAGAAACGTTACGGAAAATGATAACCCGCATTTACTTCTCGCATGATCCAAAACTGAAAAAGATGCTAAAATAACAAAAACTTAGTCTAGAAGGCTCGATCTGTGGATCAGGAGCAATTTCAACAAGTTTTTTGTTGAGATCAATGCACTTCAGGAGCGCTTAAAGAAATTGAACAGAAAACAAAAAGTGGATGAATGTAAAGTCTTTGACAAACAAATGGTGTCTGGTGAGATATCGAATGCTTTACGATGTCTTTCAGACATTGCAAATGGTGGTGTGCTATCAATATCTGGTAAAGTGACTGTCAAAAGGAAAAACTGCACGGTACTTGATCTTCTGCAAGAAAAGCATCCATTTAGTCAGAAATCTAATCTTAAATACGTAATAACCGATCTGAAAATTGGGGATTTGTCGTTCCATCCTACCATTTTTGAAAAAATTAGTGGCTCTGAAATAAAACGAGCGGCAATGAAAACAAACGGCAGCCATGGCCCATCTGGTCTTGATGCAGGCGAATGGAAACGCAATTTGACATACGAATCCTCCTCAATCAATCTTTGCAAAACAATGTCCAAACTTGCAATCAAAATTGCCACCGAAGAACTAAATCTCTTGAATTTTTGTAACGGTTTTTGTTTGATTGCACTAGATAAATGCCCTTGGGTTAGACCAATTGGCTTTGGCGAGATTTTAAGACCAGTTATAGCTGGGAGTATAGTGAAGTGCTTTCAACGAGATCTTCAGTTACTTAGGGGAAACGTACAGATGTGCCTTGGACAAAAGAGCGACATCGAATATGCTATGCATGCACTCCAGCGGCGCTTTCATGAAAGTCGTTTTGAGGGGATCCTACTGATTGATGCCAGGAACACGTTTATTAGCTTCTGCTTTTATGGAATCATGCACATATATACCAGTGCTCTGATGTTTGCTAAAGTGACAACGGTTGACAAATGTGTAATTAACGATCCTAAAATGAGTTGCATTCGATTCGTCCTCCAACCAGGACTCAATGAGACAAATGATAGTATATTTGAAGTTTTTGACGAAATGATATTGAAGCTTGTTAAAATGTTGATTTAAAGACCGAATGTTGGCATGAAAAATAGTATGGTTTGTCAAAGTAGAAATACTATAACAACCAATACGATGAGTATTTTGAGAAAGAGAAAGATCCTTTATTGAAAACGATTGATTGCCTGGTTTAAAGTTTTTTCGACAGTTTTGGGAAAGCTCTTTGAATATCATACACTGTTTTTAGCACCATTTCTGAATCATTCCAATTATATACAATAACTTTTTTTTCTTTCACCGATTGGGCATATTTGATGGTAGCATCTCTGCGCAAAGAAAACAGTATTATCGAACGCAATGGTGTCACATCAACATTCAGATAAATTTTAGTTGGTGGAGATTTCAGGTTTTTCTTGTTCCGCATCAATTCTATTTTCTTCTATCCTCGAACAAAACAAGCAATCAAAGGTCAATTACCGCCATTTCTGTAGGGAAGCCATATCATCGGCTTCCCTCCAGTAATGGCGGTAATTGACCTTTGATTGCTTGTTTTGTTCGAGGAGAGAAGAAAATAGAATTGATGCGGAACGAGAAAAACCTGAAATCTCAACCAAATAAAATTTAGTCTCAACGCTGATGTTGTTCCTTTTCAAGCTTACCCCACAGTAACCTGCCACCTTGATCAATTCCTCGTATGGATCCTCGTTGCTACCTCCATCATCCAGTCCAATAATCCTCACATTTTCTTGCCTCCCGTATTGCTGTTTTGCATCTGCCTTGAAATTTGCTTGTCGCTTTAGTACCGAGGAAACCGCTTGACTGCTCCGCTCTGAGATCTTTTTGTGAACACAAAACCAGCGAAGAAATGGCCGGCCAGGAATTTCGTGGGGAAGCGCTCTGGGAGCCAGATCCTCGACCAGACAAAGCAACCAACCATGTCACAGCCATGATCAGTGCTCTCCACCGTATGGTAACTCCTATTCTCGTCCGCAGTTTGGGTTGACTTCTTTGTATCGCGAACCATCGTTCAAACCTTCTCTGAAAATTTATAATCTTTTTAATAAGTTTGCCAATTTATTGGCAAAATTTTTGGAAACTTGTTGGAAACTATTTAATAAGTTAGCCTAATTGTTGTGATAAACTTAATAAAGTTGCGTTTTGATCATGATTTGCTTGTGTGTGGTAGAGCAAACTTAGAAGATTTTAGAAACAGGCTCGTCAAGTTTGTTTTTGTGCCCTGCTCTTTGTGTTCTCTCAGTGGCCTTGCGTGCTGTTGGTGTCCTCGGGTCTACAATCCCCGGGTTTTGTGTGTTCTCGGTGGTTGCGTGTGCTCGGTAATGCTCCTGTGGTGGCGCGTGATTTGAGGTTGATTGTACATGTGTAAACCAGACGATACTGTTTCATGTTTTTGCAGGTGATGAGACAATTTGATGCACAGATCTTTCCCTAGAATGCACAAGATTTAGTAATTGGCACATGCAGGACAAAACATATTGAAGACAGCGCAGTCGGGGAAACTATTCACTCATATTGCCGAGCTAACCTAATTGACCTCTTCAATGTAGTCAACCAGTATTTCCCCATAAATTTGAGATCAGTATGCATTGTAGCAGGGTTCAATGATCACCACTATTTGTGCTCTCACTTGATTAAATGCTACCAAGTTCTGTTGTATATCATATCTTATAGATTCCAATCGCTTCTTGTCGTGTAACCTAAATAAATTGCCACTTCAAATAATAAAAATGTTAACCGGAAAATATATTTCATGAAATTGGCTTTGCATGGATTTCTTCAATTTTATACAGTTCTTTTGATTATTTCACCATATTTTTTCCGCTTTCTGTCAAGTAGAATTTATTTCTCTTTCTATGGTAAACATTTGTTTACCTTGCTTCTACGTAGCGTGATATCCTTTTATAATGGATTTTGTGCGTAATTATATTCATCTGTTTCAATAATCTACACTCGGTGAACGGCTTCTCTCTGACAATCTTAGATACTCTAACTCATTGCTCTTAAGGTTCTATTCACCTCCCGGGATGTGGAGTTTGGTGCTATTGTTGCGGTACATATATGCATATCAAATGCAGCGGCTTGTCAACTAAAAACTATCACCATCTAAACTTCATTTGCAAACACTGCGGTGAAACTGCAAAAGTTGACCCTCAAGAAACAGCTAAACATGGCCAAACAGCCTCAGTTGAGACAATCTCGGAACCAAGCGACTTTTGGAAAAAATTTTGAAACGATCAAAAAGAAACGTTACGGAAAATGATAACCCGCATTTACTTCTCGCATGATCCAAAACTGAAAAAGATGCTAAAATAACAAAAACTTAGTCTAGAAGGCTCGATCTGTGGATCAAGAGCGATTTCAACAAGTTTTTTGTTGAGATCAATGCACTTCAGGAGCGCTTAAAGAAATTGAACAGAAAACAAAAAGTGGATGAATGTAAAGTCTTTGACAAACAAATGGTGTCTGGTGAGATATCGAATGCTTTACGATGTCTTTCAGACATTGCAAATGGTGGTGTGCTATCAATATCTGGTAAAGTGACTGTCAAAAGGAAAAACTGCACGGTACTTGATCTTCTGCAAGAAAAGCATCCATTTAGTCAGAAATCTAATCTTAAATACGTAATAACCGATCTGAAAATTGGGGATTTGTCGTTCCATCCTACCATTTTTGAAAAAATTAGTGGCTCTGAAATAAAACGAGCGGCAATGAAAACAAACGGCAGCCATGGCGCATCTGGTCTTGATGCAGGCGAATGGAAACGCAATTTGACATACAAATCCTCCTCAATCAATCTTTGCAAAACAATGTCCAAACTTGCAATCAAAATTGCCTCCGAAGAACTAAATCTCTTGAATTTTTGTAACGGTTTTCGTTTGATTGCACTAGATAAATGCCCTTGGTTTAGACCAATTGGCTTTGGCGAGATTTTAAGAGCAGTTATAGCTGGGAGTATAGTGAAGTGCTTTCAACGAGATCTTCAGTTACTTAGGGGAAACGTACAGATGTGCCTTGGACAAAAGAGCGACATCGAATATGCTATGCATGCACTCCAGCGGCGCTTTCATGAAAGTCGTTTTGAGG
This sequence comes from Convolutriloba macropyga, assembly GCF_964194025.1. Classification (NCBI taxonomy): domain Eukaryota; kingdom Metazoa; phylum Xenacoelomorpha; order Acoela; family Convolutidae; genus Convolutriloba; species Convolutriloba macropyga. Next base: position 9,558,679 of record NC_134478.1, on the reverse strand, counting down.
GGATCCTACTGATTGATGCCAGGAACACGTTTATTAGCTTGAAAGGAGGTCGGGTTCTGAAAAACATCACAAAGTTTTGTCCCTAATTCATACAGCAATCAGAAACCCGTATAAGACCACCATCAGATCTTTTCTTTTTTAAAAGAGCAAACAAGTCTCAGGAAGGAACAACACAAGGTGATCCAATAGCCATGGCATTGTACGGAGTTGCTATACTTCTTCTCATCGACATGCTCCAAGATCAAATTTTGACTCATAAATGATACGCAGATGACGGTAATGTGGCCGGTAGCCTTGGAATCACTTGGCCGGAATCACTGCGAATCGTGCTAGATAAACTCTATGAACATGGCGGTGCATTCGGGTATACTGTGATCAAATGTCATCCCATTACAAAACCTAAGTTTGTTCAGAAGGCGAACAAAGTTTTTCGGGATTAGATTTTGATGTTATTGAAGGGCATCGGGTTCTCGGTTCATTTATTGGTTCTGATAAAAACTGTAATTTTTTTCTGAAAGAAAAGTCAGTGAACTACTCTAACAAGCTTGAGAAGCCCACCAAACAAATTAAATTGTCCCCTCAGAATTTGTAGAAATCAATTAATAACGGATTGCATTACAATATGGCATTTGTTGCTAGGACTACTCCCAACTCGGACACTCTGCTGAGGGAAACCAAATAATAATTGATAAAAATCTTATACCTTCGGTGTTAAATCATCCCTCTTACAATGACAGATACCGGAAGGTTTCTCTCTTGCTCTTAAAGAGGTTGGCCTAAGCATTCTTCTTTTTGACAGGGCAAACGAATATGAAAGATCTATTCGGATTTGGGTGCCGTTACAGAATCATAAAGCTATAGAAGCAGAGTTTTTTTCAGAAAAAAGTCCTTCAAAAAATCAGAAAAGAAAAACAGGAAGCAGCTCGAGCGACAAAGTTGGCAATCAAAGATCTCATCATTTATACAGGGGCATATACTCTAGATTTGGCTATAGAAAAAGGAGCATTATGCTGGCTACACGCACTTCCATTTATAAAATATCATTTTGATTTAACCAAGGGAGAGTTTAGAGATGAAATTGCTTTTAAAAATGGATGCAAAAAATAGCCCGAGAAAATTGCGAAATGCGCATGTGGAGAAAACTTTAATGTAGCGCATGCTCTTCATTGTCCAAAAGGTAGCTTTGTGCACATAAGACACAGTGACATCCGTGACTCTTTCGCCAGCCTGCTCAATAAGGTCTGTGATGATGTCGAAGTAGAGCCCTGTCTTCAGTCTTCGCAAGGGGAAACCTTCGCTCATGACGACGCTCGACTAGACATGAAAGCTAATGAGTTTAGTAGAACGTTTTTCGGTTCAAGTTTTAGTAGAACGTTCTTTGATAGGAAAGTGTTTATTCCGTATGCGAAGAGTTGCCCAAGAAGCATACCGAATTCGTACAAATATCACGAGTCCATCAAGAAGCTGAAATACGAAAAAAGGATAATCGAAGGCGAGAAAGCCACCTTCTGGCCGCTAATCTTTTCGTATACAGGAGGAGCTGGTCAGTCAACATCAAAAGCCATACAGAGATTGGCTTCCAGAATCAGCGATAAGAAAGAAGATTCATATTCGGACGTGATCACGTACATATCGACAAAATTAAGTTTTGCTCTTTTGCGTAGCACCATATACTGACTCCGTGGCGCGGCAGCAGAGCGTCAATAGGAACCATTGTAGAGGAAGTGAAGCTGTTGTGCTAAATGCCCTATATTTTGTCTAATCTGGATTCAAAATCACTACTCATTATACTTTCATTATACATTGCTATTTACCATATCTATTTTGTTTATAATTCTGATGCTTCATTGTCTTTATCTTTTGCATCTGATGATTCAATTTTTGACGACTGTCAGAATTTATAAATACACATGGGAGTTGACTTGCTGCCCCCGACTCCCCTTTGAGGGGAGGGGCTTTCTCTTTATTAACCTCTTTTTTTTTAATAAGTTTATCACAACAATTAGGCTGATCCACAACAAGGATATCCACAACAAGGATAAGTATTTAAATCTGCAAGTGTACCCTTTACCTGTTGATACCCATTTTGTAATGTTTTTCTGGAATGTTTCTAGCTTGAGATGATTACTTTTGTCTGCAAACCAAGCTTAAGAGCCGTAAAACAAGTTTCGGTTAAATATGTTTTTAAAGACGCGTTTTAATACCATAGTGAATAACGGGAAGGAGAATGCCTTTTGGACGTATGGAACGTGTATTTGCTGATTTAAATTGCTAGAAATTTGTTTTGCCCATGCTAGGTCTGGTTTGACAATAATACCTAAATCAACAGCTTCATGTGTTAAGCAGATGTCATTTCCATTCAGACGCAGTACAGCATAGTCAAATATGTTATTGTCGGTTTTATAACAAAAAGATAACTATTTGGTTTTCTTGGCATTAAAAGCTAAAGTGTTTTCAGTCGACCATGGAAAAGTACGCAGGGAGTTGCAAAGTAATTTTAGGCCATCGGCTTATAAACGGAATTGGCGTGCTGTGAGCAATCAGGCAAATCATCAATGAAAAGCACTAAGAAAAGGGCTCCTCACTTCTGGCTGCTTTCTGAGATTTTTTCTTTCATCAGATGTTGATTTTCCGGTACTGTTCCTCAGCCGAGGTCTCGCTCACTTTGGTTTTATTTTGTCATTTGAACATAGCTCCTGCAAGTTTTTGGATTTTCTTTCAGTTGAGTAATAACTTCGGATCTTTACCATTATAGCCCCCCCCCCCCCCCCAGCGTAGGTACTTATACCATAATGAGGTCTATAATAGGAAAGACCAATAATTTCTTTCTCAAAAATCTTCGATATTCTGCAGGGCCTCTGTTCAGTGTGAATTCCTAATGTGAATTCCTTGTAGTCTTTCTCGGTTCCCCATTTAACAAACTAATTGCAGAGATTCGTTTTCTTTTAGCGCACTGACTTGTTTCGGATATTCAAGTTACATGCTTTTTTTGAATTTACTTGAATTTGTGGTATGGGTATGAATTTATCAACTGCCATCTGGATCCCGGGTCTTTCCCATTATAGCCCCCCCCCCCCCAGCTTAGTGGTCAGATAACCTATAGCCGCCCAATCATAGTAATTATACCATAATGAGGGATATAATTTCTTTGGGGGGATGGGCTATAATGGAAAATACCCTGGATCCTTTCTTTCAGTAGGCCTGACCTGAATCAGATCGAAAGCAGGCAGTAGTTGAACACTTACGCCTGAAATTCGCCTTAAAAACACCCCTAATTTCACCGCAATTTGGTTTTTTGAAATGCACTGGCATCGAGTTTAAAACTCACTTATGTAGCGTCCTCAGACTTTTAAATTGCTCTCTAACGAAATTTGTTTTTTTTTTCTTTTCCAAACATGTAAATTAATAATATAACCGAAAGGTTAAAGTTTACATGCCTTCAGAATAATCACGAATGTTTATTGAACTAATCAAAATTGTACATCAAACTTCTGGTTATTAATTGATGTTACCCATTAAGCTGTTCGTTCTACTATATAAAAAAATAAGACACGAATGATCCTAACTGTCTATCTATTGGAAAATTTTCATGCTGACGTTGCAAAAACTCTTATAAATTTCTTTTGAAAAGAATTTTGTTCTCCGTCGATCTTACGTTAGAGGGTAACTTATTCCATTTTTGTATGCTCTTCAAAATCAAAGATCTTTTACTCTGCTTATTATACTTTTGCGCTCTTATGATCAGCTGTTTTGTCCGTTTGTTCTGTTTTAACTGTAGGCGGTTTGCACATTTTTTAAATGTTTCTGATACTATCCTCTGATTCAAGTCTGGAGTTTCAATATACTAAACTTTGAAATAATTAATTCAGCTGGTAGGACATGTGATTTGAGAAGGATATCACGACAATGATCGAATTTACGACGCATATAACACAATTTTATGCCCCAATTAATCTGTCGATTTATACGCTGTATATTTTTTGCTGATAATGTTTGTAAATAAACTCCACTGAATGACAAATGAAAGAGGACTAAAGATTTGAAAACTTGCAACCTTACTTCCAAAGGTATATGGTTTCTTACTAGATAAAGTGAGCGAATGTCGGCCGCCATTTTTTTTAAAACTACATTTGGATGTGCTTCAAAAGTCAATTTTGAGTCAAGGTGTATTCGTAGATAACGACAACTCACAGCAGATTTTATTAAATTTCCGTAAAAGTAATTTTTGGTTCTAATTCGCCCCTGGTAGAAAAATAAAGTAGTTCTGTTTTATCAGCATTCAAAGTGAGTTGATTTTCCTTCAAGTAACTGCCCGTCTTCAGTAAAGTATTTTCAATTTTTGTTGCAATTGTTTCTCCTGGTTCATATCGACATAAAATAGTAGTATCGTCTGCAAATTGAAGAAGCTCAAAGTCACCTTTGATTTTTTCTTAAAAATCGTTAACGTATAAAAGAATAATTAGGGGTCCTAATACTGTGCCTTGCGGTACTCCGTGATTAACGAAAATGTGTTCTGAGACCTCGGTGCCTATTTTAACGCATTGTGATTTTGAGAAAAGATCTCAATAAATTAACTGCAGGCTCAGAGAAGTTGAAGCACTCTGCTTTTTTAAGAAATATTTTATGCGAAATTGAATTGAATGCTTTTGCAAGGTCTAAGAAAATTGCTGCAGTGTTTTGCCCATTTTCATGGTTTTCTATTACTGTCTCAGTGAAAAACAATACTGCATCTGTTGAAGATTTTTTTTGTTTTGGAATCCAAATTGCTCTTTATTCAATAAATTGTTTTTATTAATGTGATCCATCATTTGGAAAAAGAGAAGCTTCTCAAAAAGTTTAGTAAAAGTTGGTGTGACCGAAATAGGTCGATAGTTGCACACTTGTGTTGTTGATCCTTTTTTGTGAATTGGTGTGACATATGCTTGTTTCAGAACAGTTGGAAAGACACTGTTTTGAATACATTCATTAAAAATAAATTGCAGATGAGTACCAATTGCGTACTTCGCCGCCTTTAAAGCCCATGCATGGACAAATCCTGGACCCGGTGATTTACTGTTTTCTTAACTATCAATAGTTTTGTAGATTTCACTGGTCCAACTTATGGATGTTGAGAGGAACGAAATCACCAGAATATTTGCCCATTTCCGCAAAAGATTTATTAAATGAATTGCAGATTGCTTTTTTGTCAACGGCCATGGCTCCGTCTATTTCAATTTCTGACACATGAATACCTTGTTTGTGGTTTCCTAATTTTTTATTGATGAAATTTCATTTCTACTTCGATTAACAGAATATTTGTGACGTTCATCTCGTAGTTTTCGGTTCACTAGGTTACGGCATTTTTTGAACTATAGCCGCCCAATCATAGTAATTATACCATAATGAGGGATATAATTTCTTTGGGGGGATGGGCTATAATGGAAAATACCCTGGATCCTTTCTTTCAGTAGGCTTGACCTGAATCAGATCGAAAGCAGGCAGTAGTTGAACACTTACGCCTGAAATTCGCCTTAAAAACACCCCTAATTTCACCGCAATTTGGTTTTTTGAAATGCACTGGCATCGAGTTTAAAACTCACTTATGTAGCGTCCTCAGACTTTTAAATTGCTCTCTAACGAAATTTGTTTTTTTTTCTTTTCCAAACATGTAAATTAATAATATAACCGAAAGGTTAAAGTTTACATGCCTTCAGAATAATTACGAATGTTTATTGAACTAATCAAAATTGTACATCAAACTTCTGGTTATTAATTGATGTTACCCATTAAGCTGTTCGTTTTACTATATAAAAAAATAAGACACGAATGATCCTAACTGTCTATCTATTGGAAAATTTTCATGCTGACGTTGCAAAAACTCTTATAAATTTCTTTTGAAAAGAATTTTGTTCTCCGTCGATCTTACGTTAGAGGGTAACTTATTCCATTTTTGTATGCTCTTCAAAATCAAAGATCTTTTACTCTGCTTATTATACTTTTGCGCTCTTATGATCAGCTGTTTTGTCCGTTTGTTCTGTTTTAACTGTAGGCGGTTTGCACATTTTTTAAATGTTTCTGATACTATCCTCTGATTCAAGTCTGGAGTTTCAATATACTAAATTTTGAAATAATTAATTCAGCTGGTAGGACATGTGATTTGAGAAGGATATCACGACAATGATCGAATTTACGACGCATATAACACAATTTTATGCCCCAATTAATCTGTCGATTTATACGCTGTATATTTTTTGCTGACAATGTTTGTAAATAAACTCCACTGAATGACAAATGAAAGAGGACTAAAGATTTGAAAACTTGCAACCTTACTTCCAAAGGTATATGGTTTCTTACTAGATAAAGTGAGCGAATGTCGGCCGCCATTTTTTTTAAAACTACATTTAGATGTGCTTCAAAAGTCAATTTTGAGTCAAGGTGTATTCGTAGATAACGACAACTCACAGCAGATTTTATTAAATTTCCGTAAAAGTAATTTTTGGTTCTAATTTGCCCCTGGTAGAAAAATAAAGTAGTTCTGTTTTATCAGCATTCAAAGTGAGTTGATTTTCCTTCAAGTAACTGCCCGTCTTCAGTAAAGTATTTTCAATTTTTGTTGCAATTGTTTCTCCTGGTTCATATCGACATAAAATAGTAGTATCGTCTGCAAATTGAACAAGCTCAAAGTCACCTTTGATTTTTTCTTAAAAATCGTTAACGTATAAAAGAATAATTAGGGGTCCTAATACTGTGCCTTGCGGTACTCCGTGATTAACGAAAATGTGTTCTGAGACCTCGGTGCCTATTTTAACGCATTGTGATTTTGAGAAAAGATCTCGATAAATTAACTGCAGGCTCAGAGAAGTTGAAGCACTCTGCTTTTTTAAGAAATATTTTATGCGAAATTGAATTGAATGCTTTTGCAAGGTCTAAGAAAATTGCTGCAGTGTTTTGCCCATTTTCATGGTTTTCTATTACTGTCTCAGTGAAAAACAATACTGCGTCTGTTGAAGATTTTTTTTGTTTTGGAATCCAAATTGCTCTTTATTCAATAAATTGTTTTTATTAATGTGATCCATCATTTGGAAAAAGAGAAGCTTCTCAAAAAGTTTAGCAAAAGTTGGTGTGACCGAAATAGGTCGATAGTTGCACACTTGTGTTGTTGATCCTTTTTTTGTGAATTGGTGTTGCATATGCTTGTTTCAGAACAGTTGGAAAGACACTGTTTTGAATACATTCATTAAAAATAAATTGCAGATGAGTACCAATTGCGTACTTCGCCGCCTTTAAAGCCCATGCATGGACAAATCCTGGACCCGGTGATTTACTGTTTTCTTAACTATCAATAGTTTTGTAGATTTCACTGGTCCAACTTATGGATATTGAGAGGAACGAAATCACCAGAATATTTGACCATTTCCGCAAAAGATTTATTAAATGAATTGCAGATTGCTTTTTTGTCAACGGTCATGGCTCCGTCTATTTCAATTTCTGACACATGAATACCTTTTTTGTGGTTTCCTAATTTTTTATTGATGAAATTTCATTTCTGCTTCGATGTTTCACATTGCTTAAAAAAATTAACAGAATATTTGGGACGTTCATCTCGTAGTTTTCGGTTCACTAGGTTACGGCATTTTTTGAACTCGTCGAAAATATCGTAGTTTTGAGATAATTTGTGTTGATTGTACAAATGATGTTTTTCTGCTATTAATTTTTTGAGTTCCTTGGATATCCATGGTTTATCACTTTTTTTGTTTTGTTTTATTGAAGAATCACAGATCTGTATAGGTGCATGTTGATCAAATATACATTGAAAAATTTCATTAAATTTTGTTAACATTTCATCACAATTTTCCTCTTGATACATAGGTCGCCAGTCCGCAAAAGCCAAGTCCCTGTTGAATTTCTCCCCAGAAAAAAATTTCTGTTCCTTTTAAAGAAATATGTGTCTTCGTTCCTCCCTATCATTTCTAAATTACTCTGATAAAATATGATATTGTGCTCAACCTCAATGGGCGGCAAACAAACTTTCCATTCTACAATTTGATTTTTTGTCATGAAGCAGTGATCGATAAGGGATTGATTATTTTTGCTGATGCGAGTGGGAGTGTCCACATTTGTTGGGTTAAGTGCCAGACCAGATGTAAAGTTATCAAGTGTTTCTCTCTTTTTTATTCAATTGGTCAATGTTGTAGTCGCCAAATAGAAGAAGATTGTCTGTTAAGGAATATGCATTAGATACTTCGGCACTCAACTCGTTCAAGAAAAAATCGGAAAGATTTTTACTCGGATTGTACGAAATGTTCACCAAACATTTATCTTTCAAAGGTTCATTAATTTCGAGCCACATTGATTCAAAAAAAATTGCATTAGCTATCTCAAATTCTTTCTTACGTTTAACCTTGAAGTGTGTTGGGATCCAAACTCCGACACCCCCACCTCGCTGGACTACCGTTTGTTTTGATCGAGATTTTTGTAAGAAAAAATGTTCATTATTAATATTGAAATTAGTGTCCTGTTGCTCGGAAATCCATGTTTTGGTTACTATAAGTATAGTTTGCGAATCTAGTTGTTCAAGCAAATTCGAAAGGTCTTCATACTTATTTTGTGTGCTACGCGCATTTATGATGAGAAAAAATTTCAGACATTTTTGGGATGGATCTAGCACTTTATCAAAAGTCGACAAGTTCGATGTTATCAAAAGTCGACAAGTTCGATGTTTGAGGCAATTATTGTAAACATGTTGGTCTTTTTATGCAAAATTTGTGCTTGACCGATTTGACTTTTGCTCCCGTGACTTGTTTGGAACGTATGCACATGGAGACTATAATGTTTGTGCAATGAATGCAGAAACATAAAGAAATTAAACTTTGACTGAAACTGCTGGCGGAAACGACAAGTTTCCTTGGAAGGCCCTAAATTTTTTGTTATTATTATTATTTTGCCTAATCTAAATTTCTCTCATTCACAATTTTACGCTGCTGAAGTCAAGTCGCGGCAGTTTACTACTAAAAGTCAAACGAAAATCACGCCAAAAATGTTGCACGAACCTCTAGTGGCACCCAAAACTTGTTATTCGGTTGTAATGGTTACTTGTTTTGATTATATTTCAGTTAAGTATGGTTGAAAGTGACGAAAGCACGAAAGAGGCTAACACAGTTAACGAAGCGGAGGCTGCGCAGATACGGCAAGAGCTGGCACAAATTCGGACCGAGTTCTCAACTATCTGTTCTGAAGTGCAACAGATCCAACAAGAGCAAAGAGAGATGGCTACACAGTTTCAAACAGAGATGCAAAATCTTGTCGGATTGATCCAGATGGCACATGCTGCATCTCAACCTCAAAATAATAGAAAAGCTGAAAACACGGAAGAAAGCTCGTGATCTTGTTTTGTTCTAAATTATTTAGCTGAGAAGCACATGTTTTTATGAAAAATATAAATGAATTTAGTATTAGTTGGGCAGTTTTGTATCCACAGAAGTTTGAAAATGATTTCAGGCACTTGCTCCGCGAAACTCGAATAGTTCAAATGTACGGAATTTGAGATATAATGTATGTAGTTATAAACACGATTCGAGTGTTCTAAAATTCAAATAAATCTATTGATATTATTTTAAGTTTGGTTGATATAACGGGCTTTACATTTCCTCTGATTAGAAGCGTGAAATGGAAGAGTAAGGTTTCGAGTGAAAGTTGCCGCTAAACGGCTGCATGTGGCCAAATGAATACGTTTGTGACATTTGTTCTTTAACCAAGTGCACAAGTAGATGTGGAAATTGGAAACTGGAATAAAACTTAGTTCAATCTTTAACTGAAAGTGTCTAATAAACCCTAGATGTAACTCTTAAATTCCGATCTACTTCTACTAGCTGGAACTTAACGAAATCGATTGAACGGATATTGACTGTAGTCACTTTGGTGCGTTTAAGTTTTTCTGCTGTTGTTATAAAAAAGATAACTCAAAGTTTGCATGAATTTAACTAACCAAATTGTTGTTTTTTCCATCCTTTTGTCAGTATTCCTCGGGAATTAGATGTAATGTCTTCGCTTTGACCGTCTCCTACTGGTAATGCGAACGAATGGAAAGCACTGTTTTGATTTTGAAAGAGATGAGTCCCCCAAGCATAGTGGCGGTTTAAATCTCCCCTTACCGTAATTCCAATAATGAGAATGCCAAAGGATGTATAATTTAGTTTGTTGGTTGAGGGTTTTTGTAGACTTAAGTTGGTCACCTGTTGGTCCCATCCGATTCCTTTGCCTGGCTGCAGTAAATTTTTAACCTCGACTGAAAACCGCAACAGCAATTGTGAACATAAACTTTTAGCGAGAACTTTGCTAATATAACCATTAGATAACTGAAACCAGTACTTTGGTCTGAAAATGCAAAGCTTCCACATTTTCTGAAATTTTTGACCTGTGTTTTATTGATGGGTATGACTCAGTTTTCACCTTTTTAAATATGTTTGAAAATGATGCTACGTTTAATTGCTGAGCAAAGAATATAATTGAATGAAATGTTCGAGTTTTATTCGGAGAAGATAGCTCTGATCAAAAAAGAAACTGGTGTGATCTTGTACGGGCAATTTATTTTCTTTTGAAAGAAAGAGTATAGAGAAAGTTTTAAATGAAGAAACTTGGAATTGATTGTTCAAATTTTGGCACCCAATGAGGATTGGCAATCAGTTCTTATTGATCATTTTAATCTCACCCAAGAAGCGGTGAGATCATGGAAAATTGAAGTTTTTTCGGAGCTTTTCCGTTTGTGCCCCCCCCCCAAGCATAGTGGGCGCATATTATTTCCACCCCCCCCCCCCCCCCCCCCCCCAGATGCACGTGCCATATTTTTACATAATGATTTACTATGTAATGGTACGTGCTCTGTAACTGGGAGGGGGGGGGGGGGGGGGGGGTGGTTACAAACGGAAAAGATCCGGTTTTTCACACGTGCGAATGGAGACAATTGGAAAGTATTGGTTCATCGATCGGGGAATGGGATCACGGATAAACTCCATGATAACGAATTAAACAATGATTTTTGACAGAATCAGACAACTTATTTTTCAATTATGATTTCAACTTAAATTCACTATGATTTCCTCAAAAATATGGGCAGATTTTTTCATTAGAAATGAAAATAATCGCGGAACAAATCCTTTACAGTGACGTCTTACCATTGTTCTTCCTGTAAGTTGGAACTTAGTCGTTTTTAACTGCTAATTAATCTTAAATGTTTTTGAGTTATAATCCGGGTTGCATCTGAACAAAATAGTGGATACGTTATTTTATTTCAGATTTGTTGAATTCCTTCAACCTGCATGCGAATTGCAACTATTGACCCCAATGCATGATTACCCTTTCTGTTCTCAAGCGAACACACCAGCTCCCTTATAATTGACTGATTATATCTGGATCATCAAATAAGTCCACTTTATTCATTTCAATGTTATAGTAGCATATTGGGCAAAGTAGATTACAACTTAGTTGTGACTTATTTTCGCTTAGTGTGCTTGCTGCTCATTATTACAATTTGACTTTGACTAACTTTATAGAACTGTGTTGAGACATCATAGATTTCTGAACATGGTTTGTCAAGTAACCCATTGGAGAGTTAGTTGCATGTTTATTCCGAATGTAGTCGAAACCTTCATTAATGTATAAATCTAATGCGCATTGTTGTCGAATATAGTTTGACTATTGTACTTACTCATTTAGGCAACGTAAAATAGATAGACCGTTGGATGTACGAGAAATTCAGGTCACCAAAACTTTGAAGCTGTTTGTTGCGTGTGTTATCAAACTAGAGCAATATTTATACTGTTTAGAGCAGTTTATCATGCGTCTTTATCGCGTTTTGTAACAGTTATGAAATATTTAGTAGTTTGCGAAAAATAAGTCAAAATAATTTGTTTATTGCTGAAGTTGGTTACTGCTGAAAACAAGAATTTACAGCTCAAAATTTCCAATTTAAAATGAGTATCGAATTAATTGACTTAGATATGCATCTTCTTACGATAGGTAAAATTGAAATTCCAAAACAGTATTCATTATCGACATTGACGATTTTGTAAAATTATAAAATCTTCAATTTAGCTAATGGAATTTTGATGATATTTCACGTGCTAAGAAAGACAACTTTTCACGGGTTATCAAAAATCAATAGTTTATCGATTTGTTGAAAAAAGTCCAGTGATATTTGAGACATGTCGTTAAACCTGGAAATGTCAACACTTTCTCGACCACAATCGGAAGTCGATACCCCGGACTCCAGTCGTCATAGTCGATCAATGTCAACAGCAGTTGCCCAAGAAATTGTGGAAACTGACGTTCCAGTTATTTTCGATGGGACACCAGGAAAACAGTACTCGAATGTTGTGGTTAAGCTTGCCGATACAACAGTAGTTGCTGATGTTATTGATAAGGTGAGTAGTGTATAAATTAACAAATTAACGACGAATCCAAAGGCTGTCAAGCGAGTGCAACAATGTCAGTTTTCAAAAATAATTAACTGGTTTTCGTAACAAAAGGAATATCGGTAATGTGGGTATGCACATAATGTTTCCTCCTGTGAAAATTGAAGAGGAAGATAAAAATAAATCTTGTTCATCTGAGATACAAATAGTTTTTGTATTTAAATGTAGTTTTCGTTTCCTTAGTTTTTGTATTATGCTCATGCTTTATTTAAGAGCTTTTTCAAAAATTCTAAAATTTTATAGATAAAATCTCATTTTTGCGTGAATTTTTGTCTGCTTGCCCTATTTTGGTCTTCATTTGTCACCATTGGTACTTTTTCTGAGGATTTGATCTAAAAAATTGAAAATATTTGATCGACGAAAATTAACTTTTGCCCAAATAAACACCGGAGACTAAAGTCATTTAAAGACAAGTCACGAAAAATCATTCAAGGAATGCAACTTCCGCTGTTTATCTAATTTAATCAAAAATAAATAGAAATCTTGAAAAAAAATTAACAAATGTGTAAGTATTAAAGTGCCTGCCTTGCATCTTGCTCAACTAAAACTGACTTGTTAAAAGTTGCTAACTCTGCTCGCTCTATCGAATCGATTAGTTAGGATTACGATGTGTTTATTTGGATTTGCTAATAAATTTTGTGAGAGGTCATTGGAAAATGTGACTATCTATGGAATAATTTTAAATGAAGAATCAGTAATATCAGGTATCCAGCCATGATCGGTTTCAGGTCCACTGGCTGTCTCTTGTTACTTTTTTTCCTTAAAAGATCAATTTATAGAGCTCAAAACTGTCAGAACAAGTTGAGCTCAAAATGTCAGATCAAAAATTGATGCTATTAGTTTTCTGGTTGACTATTTTGTTTAAAAAATTGCTTTAACAGCTACTACTAGGTATATAAAAACTTGAATCCAGACAAAATTTTATTCAAGTTTTTATTAATTGATGAATCTTTCTATTCTATCGTTATATTTTGGTGAGAATTTAGGTTTCAGTTTTCAAATTTTGGGCAAGCTACGGTCCGTGTCCGTTAAGTGCCCAAAATAAAAACTGCCTTTCGTAGATGAACTGTATGTTTTGCAGTGGCAAAAGTTTTGGACTCGGGTATCTTTTGTGAATAGATCTCAAAATTGTGAACTTTGAAAAAACTTTTGAAAGGTTTAAACCAATCAACTTCAGGTGTATATCTCATTTAATCAAAAATAAAGATCTATTGTGTAAGTTAACTAATGATATTTGTAGTTTATAATTATATCTAGTTTTTGTCCATTTTCTTGGTGTTAAAAACAGTGTGTGAAAAAAGTGTCGAAAATCAGTTGCCCATTCTGCTTATAAAAGAAAATCATTTTAAAGTGCGGCAAATAACAATGCAAAAACGAAAGCGTGAGACTTGATATGAAACTGTTGCAACCGAACAGGTTCTTACGACCAAAATTTAAAATTTTTCGTGGGGGTTTATTTCCTACCTAAAATTAGGTTGGGTTTTATTCTCTGGACTCTAAATATAGTGAAATCTTTTTATTTTTATATAAACGTGTGTGTAACCTGAAAAGTTGAACGAAATTGTGAAAAGGTCATGGATGTTTAGCAAAGTTGGCAAGGTTACAACTACACAGTTTGATAGTCGCAAGCCAACACATGAAGATACAAAAAACCTATATCCTCTGCTCCAAATAAGCGGCCAGGAGTTTCATTTTTCGCTAATGTGCCCGTTTTAAATGTCAATAATGAGAAATGAACATAAAGCGCATGCGAGTAGTGCGCTAGAAAAGCGATCTCCAAAAATTTTGTAAAAATACTATTTCGAAACTTCATTACGTGTCCAATGTCCGAAAAGGCATTAGAAATTTCATTAAAACTTTGCGTGTTGTACAATCGATTGATCAAAATGTTTCCTCACTTTTCGTGATTCATGTACCACTTTCGACAATGGAGTTTAGTTGCGCAAAATGTGGAATTTTTTTTATTACTTGGTGGAAAGCGCTTACATTTTACACGAGTTTTCACGGATAAATATCCACCATTTTGAGCATGCAATTAACCTAGAATGTTGTTTGCCCGAATTTTATTAGTTATCATTTGAGACCAATTTTGGAGTTAATTATTGTATCGAACGAAAAATTTCTGAAATTAAAATCCAAATAGGCAATCTTTTTTCAATAATTAGATATGTAGTCGTAGGAGTTACTTATAATGTGGAAACTAGGGACTTATGGCGTGGAAATGAGTGAGGAAAGGTTGTCCCAAGCTTTCACTCTATTCCTAAAAACACGCTTTGTGAAAACTGAGGTCGCATATTATTTTTAAGGCAAATTTGAACTGAACTAGTCTAGTTTCGGTCGTTTCCGCACACACTTACAACTCTAATCTTGAAACATGGTTCGTCAAAAATCGCGACAAAATGGAGTATGGATACTCGGTTATTCGGACAATGGCGGCGTAATGTCTCTCTAATTTTTTTCATGCCTAGACTAATTAGAATAATTGTTTAAGTAAGTACGCGGAAATGTAGAAGGAAGGATTTACTACTAAACATAGTTTTGATATGTGTCCAATCAATCATTTAAAAATTTATTTTCTGGAGTTTTTCTGTTATTTCTTGGCTGAAAGAAATTTCCCGAAATTTCCCGAGATCAATTACTTTTCAGGGAAATAAAAAAGCGGAACAAAATTCACAGTCTTTGTACAATTATGCACTGTAAAGGAACCAAGTTCCTTTATGATTTCTCTCACCCGCACACACACATTTTCCTCTCCCAACATACATTTCCGTCCTCCCAGACCCTTTCATTTCCTGATTTCTATCCCCACAACCTATTTCCATTGATGCTCTTTATATTTGTTGATTTAATTGAAGAAGTCAAATGGTTGTCATTCACTTCCAATATTATTCAAGTAGGGGATTTCCCGTTTTTGTCCATAACTTGTGTGCCAATGGTGCGAATTGTAATGTTCTCATAGAGCTTGATTTGCTACCATGAGTGCAACTTTCAGAAATAAAAATGTTATTGAAAAGTTGTCTTGGTATGCAAGACTTAGGCCGAAGAGCATAAGCATGCACTATTACGTTGACTTTCGTCTTATTTTTTATAAATTTTAATTTTTTCGCATTTTTAAGCTATTTTTGTGCTAAAAATTGGCTTTAGAAAAAATTCATGAGTCTCAAACTGTTCCTGAGGAACACACTTGACAAATTTTTAAACTGAAATCGTCGTTGACTTTCGTCATTTGTTCTCTAGCATGTTTTTTTCAGATGTAGCATGTTTTCAGATGTTTTTCAACACTCGCAAGCAAAAAATATTTCTTAAATTTTCTTACCTGAAGCAAGTTAATTTCGAAGAATAAGTTAGCGAGTATTGAAGAATGTTGTTTTGTTTTTTTAGGTGATCAAAGAAGCCACCCTAGTCAATCAAAAAATTGTTCAAAATGGATCTGTTTCAAAAGGAGCCGCTGAACATTCATACGTCGGGTCAGAAAACCCAAGCGATGGTGAAACAAAAGCTAAATCCCCTTCAACGACCAGTGAATCTAAAACTCAAATTTCAGACTATGAATTGCACTGTGTTTATTTTTCATACGGCGGGCACTGTTTTGAATCCTTCTGTCTCAAGAATGATTATCAAACTGTTCTTGATCAAATTTACCCCTTCATTCAACCTTACGCCCCAAGTAGATTCAACACTATAGACGATATTATAGACAACACAGTTCAGTACAAACAATCAACTGTATCTGTAAGCAGCGCTGTCTCGTTACCTGGTCGCCAGCAAAATAATGTGTTCGTGCTTTATGTAACGTGGAAAAACGGAGTTTCGCCCAAATTGAGCGATGGGAGGTTTATGAGGACCCTGGTTCAACAGTACTCTCCTTCGGCGCTGTCGCTGCCATCGAGTGACCAGTCGGATTTGTGTGCCTTACCGGAATTGAATGAAAAGACGCTGCTCTATCATATCAAGGGCAGGTTCGTATTTGAAGTTGTTGCATTATTTGAAGGGAAATATTTCATTCTTTCCTAATATAACACACCCACTCACTACCCTTTTTTTAGTTATCTACGCTAGAGAGTATGTAAATGAGAACGTTGAAATTTCGAAAATATGAGAGAATAATATATTCAGGGTTCTTTGGTATTCATAGTACTTATCTATGCAAAGTATGCACAGCTTGTCGAATAAGCTGGAAAGTTTTTTTTACGTGATTGCATGGTTGACATGAGTAAAATCAGTTGTTTAAATGCTCTCGAACGACGTTTGAGGCAATTATTGTAAACGTGTGTCTTTTGTTATGTATAATTTTTGCTTGACCATTTTCGCTTTTGTTCTAGAACATTCTCTCTTGAGTGACGTTATCTCGCTTGTTTTCTTCATTTTTGAATGATCTAAGTTGCTCTCGTTCTGAAATAAAATTTGTTACTAAAAGTGATTGTGAGCGAAAGGAAATCAAAGGCATTGTAGCTGAGTGGTTATGATGTCACACTATCAAAGTGGAGATCCGGGGATAGAACCCTCGTGGGTGTCTTTCTTTTACACCCATAAAACCTCTGAATTAATTTGCCCCGCCAGTTCGTGCAATTCATCTGACGTTGGTCGGTTTGTGTTCTGTCCTTGTAGGTGGTAGTAGCATAATTGACTTGGGTAAAAATCAGGTGTTCTGTCCTTGTAAATGATACGTATTTTGGGTCTTGAAAACTAGGTTAGATCAACTGCATTGCTTGCTCAGTTTATAGTAGAAGGACTACTTAATCGAGAATCAAATAAAACATCTTTATGACGTTGATAGTTAGCCCATTATCCCTTTTTATGTTGATCTGAGTTACAGTGTTCAAGGAAAGATAAATGTTTCCTATTTTTTCTCTACCGATAAACGTAAAAGCAAATTCTCAATCTAACACTCGTTGAAAGAGATTTTTTTGACAATTTTTTGTCAGTGAGAAATAAATTGTAGCTAGAAACTAAACGGTACTAATTTTGACGGCATGGTATAGTTGTAGTTCGCAATGGAACCTAATTAAGTGGACATTTAGCTCCTACTTGATTTAATTAGTTCCTACAGCTCAGTGACTTATCTTAGTGTCTCTGTTAGTTGAGGGCATATTGCTTAGCATTCGCATGTTAATTTTCAAATAGCTAAATTTCCTAACCTTTTGCAAAGTAAGATTTTGCACTGACAACTTTAATTGGTTATTCACCTAAATAACCATATCAGTAGGTTTCATTAGATTTCAAAATCAGAGAACACAAAAAAACAGTCGTTCGTTCTCTAATACAAAATCACGAATTGGTTAAACAATATATCAGTTAGAATTTTCATAGAAAATGTGAATTAATAGGTTAAAGCTCAATAAGGAGTCAGTTAGTGAAGATTTATTAAGATCTCAACCATTAAACATTTGCATCCAGAGTAATTTCGCTGCATCGTGTTGTTGCTTTATTTTGAAACTTTAAAAGAGGCATATCTTCTGAGCATTTCTGAGACATGTCTTCTGAGAATTTCAATTAGAAGAAAATGTCACCACATGTCAGAATTTCGATCTCGTTTCTCGAATGATTGTCTCAACTTCTAAATGTCTGTCAGTATCAGTGTATTTGTAAGAAGTTTACGTTCAATGAAAGTTTTCTAGAATAGCAATAATACTTCCTTTAGACGTATTTTCGTAGCTGAATTTTCTTGCGAAATGTAATGAGTGCCGTAAAGTCAAGAATTAGATCATAATGCCTTATGTTGTCTGCGTCAATCAGAGCGAATAATACATCCTGTTAGTATTCAGCTAAATAGCCTTTAGTTAAGGAGGTAAATTCCATATAATTGTACAATCGAACGAAAACCACGCCATATAAGAAAAATTTTTAACTTTTTAAGAAGTAGGCTATCGATTTGTTGATTTATCTTAAGGTTTTCAATATCTGCGATAGCGAGCTATTATTGCTCTTTTGCCATTCGGAGAATTTAAATTGCATTGGTAAGCTGTCATTTTTTAATTGTTCACATTTATGACTTTTTGTTGGCGATGAGATAAACCGTGTAGTTTTAATGTGAAATATTTTCGAACTGCATTCCAATTGGAGTGAACGAGTGCTGGAAATTTTTGATTTTTAACGTGAGAGATTTTTTTTCACGTACAGTAATTTGACTTTCTCTTGCTGTTCTGTTTTTTATTTGTGGATGAAAGGTTTTAAATAATGCCAAAGGTGTTCCAATGTTTCAATTCTTTGGTTTTTGAATTCCTGAAAGAACAGCTAGTGGTTTATATCAGTGAACTAAATAGAAGTGTTTTTTTTTGTTAAATAGAAGTGTTAAATAGAAGTGTTTGTGGTTCTTTTGTCGTGTCTCTTATTTTTTAATTTGTGCTCGTAATGGCACTCTATAAGTAACCACTACGCTTTTAAGGGACTCTGACACTATTTTTTCCGATCCCCCTCCGAGGGGGGACGAACTATATACTCAAATGGGTTTTTTTGTTCAGACAATTTTGGCTGATCGGTATAATAATCGAAGAGAGTTGTGAGTGGTATCATTAGAGAGCCCGTTCAGCGTAGAATATGGAATTGAAGATTTTTTCAATTTTCGCTTTTTAAGGAGTTATCGAGTTTTCAAGTTTTGTGAGTATCAGACGTATTTCAGCTGTTTTTATTCATATTTTCGGTATTTTTGACCGAATTGTTGTCAATTTTGCTAAAATTTGTTCAAATTGTTAACTGTAGTGCCATTTATTTTATCTCTAAAGATGGAGGAGGGTTGCTGAATTGTTCGATCCCAGTTTTTTTGGCTAAATTTATGCTAATTTTTTCGTCGATAAAATGGCTTTTTTAGCCCATCTGCTTCACATTCGCTGGAAATAGACTCCCTTAAACTGCGGCCATATCCTTATTAAGCTCAAAAAGGCTAGTAGTACTACCGCTGGCTTTACGAGTCTTCTGGAAGTATAATTTTGCAAAATTTTTGCAAATTTAAAGTCGATAATTATACAAATTGCTTTATTTTGACGAACTAAAAAATATTGTACAGAATTGGTCTACTTCGCTACCATTTCAACAATTGAGTCTTTGGTTAGACGCTCAGCAATATCTGGGTCGATTTTAATGGGGCGCGATCTCTTTAAAAAATTTGCGCTGTGTAAATGTTTTTTATATAAATTACGGTCGAGATTTTCGAATCAGGGCTCAATTAAGGACCGCTACCGTTTGCAATAAACGAGACCCAACGAGATTATTTCATGGTTTCAGAAATAAGCTCATGGTTTTAATGGCTCTGACCAATTGTTTTCGTAAAAATTTTATGAAATTCTTGAGGTTTGTTTTCATTTCCAATGATTTTTGTAGTTCAATGGCTTAGTGTCCTCAATCAAAAATCCAGTTAGTTTAAAAAAGTATAAATGAACCTTGATACTTTTTTCATTTGTTATCTAATGTCTGTTATGGCTTTAATTATATATTTTTTTGAGATGTCGGTGAGTTTTTGAACTTTGCCACTATTTTTTCTTATTTCTCTCAACTTTGGGCGCAGTCTCGGTAAAAACGGGCATAAATCGCCTTTCTGTTATTTTTAAATCTATGTCGGTAACGATTTTACTTTCAACTGATGTTTTCTTTATTTTGGCACTTGTGTTTTCAATTTTCCTTTTAATTTTTATCATTTTGTTTTCCTTGTCAAATGAGTTCATTGTTTTGAGTTCATTTTGTTTCCTTGTCTAATTATCACATTATTAACAAGTCCATTATTAAAAAAAGATTTTTTTCGTCTGTCTCCTTTTTGCTTTTATTTTTGTTACCATGTAACTCAACCTCACTCTTTAGAAGTCTCAATTACTTTTTTTGATTCAAAATTTTTTTTTCGCGCTGGGTTATATTTTGTGACTGATAGCTTCGACCATTTATTTTCATAATTTTTCGAGATTTCTGCACTGTTCAATTTCTGGGTTTCTTTTTGTTGTCATATCTTATTAGTCCTTTTATAAGGAAGACTCGTTGATGTTAAGATGAAAAGAAATTGATGATTAACAATTCTTGCTGGTAACATCTTGTAATTAGAGTGCCTTGAACAGTGTTATGTAAAATTGTTTGAAGTTTTGGCTTCTTAATGATATTGTTTTTTGAGGGCTCGTGACTTAGTCTGATTATTTATTCGCTTCCTGAGGTGTTGAAATTTTATCCATCGCTGCTTTTTGTTGTAACCTTAAGTCTGTTGTGACTTTTGAAAAAATTTGTTTTTAAAAATAATTTTGGGTTTTTGAGCTTCGTCTTTTTAAATAAGTTTTCGTTCGATTTGTAGCTCAGTCTCTGTAAACACAGGTCACAACCCGTTTCCAGTGAGCTCTAATTTATAACGGTTTTAGCTTCAATTATTTGTTTCTCGGCTTTGTTACTACTGTTACGAGATCTCATGAAATGTTAGATTTTTTATCTATTTACAATTCAGTTTTATATTTAAAATTTTGTTAAATTTGTCTCAGCGAAATCTTTTAGTGGATTTCAATCAACTCTTATCGCATTTACAACAGTTACATAACGTAATATTCATTCTTTGCGTCCGAAGTTTCTATTGAAATTCGAGCGACAAAACCTCGTCGTGTAATTTTTTTCACAAACCTAATGAACTTTCCGCGAGAGCCCTTTCCACGATTTTGTCTTTCATAGGTATACATAAAAGTCAGTAAATGCGGATGAATGCCAATTTACATGTTTTTGTCCACGTTTGTCTCTCTTAAATTTTAAATTTGACCTTTGATTTTGGTCTACTAATTCCGAAAATGTTTTACTGCTTTTCAATATTTTTATGTTACCTCATTTCTTGTATTTGAAGGTTCTCCTCCGATACTGGAAGTTTCGCATGGCTAATTTACCAAATTTACATTTAGCTTCAGCTCTTTTTGGTTGGTGTAGAATTCACTTTAGAGCTTGTCAGAGGTTTTTAATGGGGGCTGGATGATTCAGACAAGACATTCATTTGTTACAAATGCGAATGTCTCTAATGAATTTATTACGACCGCGATGCAAAGAAGTGATGCGACGAACTTTATCATAATCAAGTTCAAGTGTAGTGTAATTAAGATTGGATTATATTCAACTGCTGTAGTCTTATATACATATATATTTGACGCCTGGAACTTTTTGTTGAGAAAGCAATCAAAATTCTACTCTTGAAATACAAATCAAACGGCGCGATGGTGCCTATGAGCGCGCGCGGAGTTGAATGGTGCACGGGCACTTGTTTCTCTCACGTGATCAGTTTGGGTTTTCGTTGAACTAAATTTGTGGGCGACTCTAAATTGTTTTTGACGAGGTGAATTAGGACGTTGGAACTTGTTTTGAACCCAATTTAATGTTCCGCTCTAGTAAGTATTAGAAAACTTCAAGCTATTTTGTATCAAATGCGGTGTATGAGTGCATCGGTTTTACTAGATGTCTAAAATTAGGTTTCTGAAACTTCCTATATGGTATGCTAGAGATCAAGCAAAACATCGGCTGTGAATTTGACCAAGTCATGAGGCGTTTATATGTCGGCATGTTTCATAAATGACGACAATGAATGAATGATTGTCTAGAATTAAAATTATATTTCACAAAGTCTCCAGTTTACAAATCGCTTATATTGATAATCGTTACCCTGTACAGTAGCGATATCCTAATGAACTTCAAATAATTTGTGGCTTGTTTTAGCGAGAAAGGAATTATTTTTAAGCTTGTTTACTGATACTCGTTTTTCTTCTCATTACCTGTGTTGACTTGCAAATTGAACTTTTTTTGAAACGTGATAATTTGTTAGAAGATATTTTATGTTTTATTCATCTCCGTCTTTTATCTCTGGCGTGAGAATGTTTCTGTTAAACGCCAACTTTTTGATGTCTGACATAGAGAACGGTTGGTATTATTTAAATGATAAAACTTTAGATAATGGCGGTCTTTCGATTGGAGATGGTATTCACAATGTCTTAAACAAAAGAAATCTTGATATTATTTTAGGTTTGGATATTGCCGGAAAAAGAGTTTGTGATGTTTGCTTGAACCCAACCCGGACAATTTATTGTTTTTATCCTGCAGATATATATTGTGTATCCGTAAAAGTGGAGCGAACCGATGTTAAGGCAAGCCAAAAGTTACCTAACAAATCTGTGACCGTTCAGAAATGACACATCTTAATCGTTCACGACGTATATGTTTTCTGGTGTGGCAAATAAAATCACTTTTTATCGTGTGAGTGCCAACTCTAGAGAACCGCTCTAGATAAATTCAGTGCTTCTCATTAGCGGGTAGTTAATAGAAGTCAGCTCACGTTTGACCAGGGACAATAGACACTCAAGTGTTAACCTTTGATATAAACAAGGCGGCTCGGTAATGTGCGATCGCACATAAGGTTCCGACCCCGCTCATCCACAATTTTGGCATAATTGTCTACCAAATGAGAAACAGATAGAAAAACACAAAAAATTCAAGTATTTTTCAAAAAAAACTAGCGTATGAACGAAAAGATAGCCTCCGAAGCAAAAAACTCAGTGGAGTAAAAATAATGCATTAGATTGATGAGATATGCCGATATTAAGAAAGCGAGCGAAGACGAACGGCAAAGTCAAACAACAACAACAAACATTAATTACATCAAAAAGTTTGTCCGTTTTAAAAAACGAAACTTATCTACAAAGTCAAAATAGCGTCAGATTAAACTGACAATAAACAAAATAACTTGTAATTCACCGGAAAAAATGCTTATTCACCAGTTCATAATAAAACTTGGTGACAATTAGACAAAAAAGAACAGAAACTTTAAAGTTAGAAAATTCGCTGAATTTTTTTAAAAAAAAACAATTAATTTCAAAGTAATGAAAACCATTAGGAATGCTTCTATAGAAGGGAATTAAGAACTCTTGGTATTCAATTTTTTATGCAGTTACAAAAAGAACAACAAAAAGACAACAAACTAAAAATCAATTAAAACTTGCCAGAAAATTCTTTGGAAGCCGTAATGTCATACTTTGGCCCCCAAAATATTTTTGATTGCGCCTTCGTCGAACAAGGATTATGTATTATGTGGCGGCTTTTTATTGAAAATAAGCAAGAATTAGAAAACATGAAAAAAATGCAAAATTATGTAATACTTGTTTTTTTTTGAAAAAAGTTTATTTCCAAAGACAAAAGCCATTAATTACAAAATGAAAAATTTGAATATGTTCGTCCCTTCTTCCAAAGGAAACCCTTGAGACCTGCAATTATCCAGAATATGTCATGCGTCCACAAAAAGAACGTCAAATATGACAAAAATCAAAAATTCATTTGCTTTTTTTGTGAAAAACCCGTGTCGAAGCCTGTAAAGTCATAACGAATTCTTTAAAAACATTGGATTTGTGACACCAATCCCTTTTGGCACATTCCCTTGACAAAAATAATGTCATCTTTAACCTTTAATTAACGAGACCAGGTAACAAACGGACAATAAAAGGAACAAAATTGTGAAGTTTAAATGTTTTTTTTTCATTTTGAAAAAACAATTGTTTTCAAAGTCATGAAAGCCATTATCTATCTTCTAATATCAGAACATCGGCTCATCTACTCTTCCAGGAAAAGCCAATCAAACCGGGCCACAGTACAGGAAATTAAATACGACTAAAAAAGACAAAGTACAACCGACAGTTAAAGACAAAATTAAAAATTCAATTAAATTCTTCGAGAAATCACTGACGAAGCGGTAAAGAGTCACAATCTATATCTTTAAGGATTTAAATTTTATCAATTGTGCGTTATTTTGAACGCGAAAAATGTGATATATGAACTGACAATTTGACAAAACTAGAAAACATGAAAAATGGTCAAATACCTAATTAAAAAAAAATTGTGAAATCTAGTAGTATCAAAGCCAGAACACCATAACTTAAGGCGTAAAATCGCAAAATAGACCACATTTGAATTCAGCAGAAAGAAGGAGCACTCTTTGATTTCTGACACTAAGCTACAGTTGACCAAATTAAGAGAAAAATGGAGGCAAAGTTCAATAAGCCATTTCAATGAAAAAAATGCAAAATTATGTAATACTTGTTTTTTTTGAAAAAAGTTTATTTCCAAAGACAAAAGCCATTAATTACAAAATGAAAAATTTGAATATGTTCGTCCCTTCTTCCAAAGGAAACCCTTGAGACCTGCAATTATCCAGAATATGTCATGCGTCTACAAAAAGAACGTCAAATATGACAAAAATCAAAAATTCATTTGCTTTTTTTGTGAAAAACCCGTGTCGAAGCGTGTAAAGTCATAACGAATTCTTTAAAAACATTGGATTTGTGACACCAATCCCTTTTGGCACATTCCCTTGACAAAAATAATGTCATCTTTAACCTTTAATTAACGAGACCAGGTAACAAACGGACAATAAAAGGAACAAAATTGTGAAGTTTAAATGTTTTTTTTTCATTTTGAAAAAACAATTGTTTTCAAAGTCATGAAAGCCATTATCTATCTTCTAATATCAGAACAGCGGCTCATCTACTCTTCCAGGAAAAGCCAATCAAACCGGGCCACAGTACAGGAAATCAAATACGACTAAAAAAGACAAAGTACAACCGACATTTAAAGACAAAATTAAAAATTCAATTAAATTCTTCGAGAAAGTACTGACGAAGCGGTAAAGAGTCACAATCTATATCTTTAAGGATTTAAATTTTATCAATTGTGCGTTATTTTGAACGCGAAAAATGTGATATATGAACTGACAATTTGACAAAACTAGAAAACATGAAAAATGGTCAAATACCTAATTAAAAAAAAATTGTGAAATCTAGTAGTATCAAAGCCAGAACACCATAACTTAAGGCGTAAAATCGCAAAATAGACCACATTTGAATTCAGCAGAAAGAAGGAGCACTCTTTGATTTCTGACACTAAGCTACAGTTGACCAAATTAAGAGAAAAATGGAGGCAAAGTTCAATAAGCCATTTATTATTTAAATATCAAATATTTCAAGTCAAAACGACCATGCGCTTTCAAGCAATCAACTAGACAAATTAATTTTGAGCTAATTAGAAAGCCAGTAGGACCTATTACTAGTGAGCTTTGTTTTGAAAAGTTCTCTTATTTAATTAATATAAAAAAATCGAATTTTTTAAATAAAAAACCGACTGCAGACAATCCGAATTATTTTTGGATTGTAACGGTCCAAGATTGGTACAGAACTAGTCCTGCTAATGTCGGTTGTCTATTAGGAATATTTAATTTTTGGAATGTCATTGATATACATATTTTGTTAGTTAAAAAATCAAAAATAAATGCGTTTTTGATAATGAACGAATAAAGTTAGCAAAAAACGGCGAAGTTTTTTTTACAGAGCACTCTCAACTGAAGTTGAAGTGAAATTAGCCCCCTTTTGAGTTTACAGAGATTGTGTTAGTGGTGTTTGGGTGTGTACTTCCTTCAAATTTATTCAAAGTGGACTAAAGAAACTTATTTCGTGCTGTTTTTGATGAAAAAGTCGGAATTTTGTGAAACATTTAGCCGGAATTTGTGACAAAAAAATTTAATGAAAATAGCTGACCGTATATTCTGTCTTTGAACGTAAAATCAACAACATTTTTTGAAACGTTTTATTAAATTTTATCAAAATTGGCGAAATTTTAGTCAAAAATTCCGAAAAGAGGTGAATGAAATCAACGGAATTCACTTTATTTTCTCGAAAGTTTAAACCTCGATATCTCCCTGTCAAAAACGAAAATCAAAAAAATCTTTTTACTTCCATATTCTACGCTGTACAAGCTTTCTAATGATACCAGTCTCAACTATGTACGATGAATATATCGATCGGCCAAAATTGACTGAACAAAAAAAACCATTTGAGTATATAGTTCCTACCCCTCAAACTCGAATTTAGTGAAATGTTGGTAATGATGCTTACAGTTAGAGGCAGTGTAAGAACTTTGCTGTTTATTCATAATGAAGCTCTGTTAGGTAGTTGTGTATCGGGTTGTTTATTTTCGTGATTTCACCGAAGTTGAAATGCCGACTAGTTAATCAAAATTTTACAGTTTATTTTTCTTATGTGTATTTAATTTGAGCCAAGCGGACGGCAGTAAGGGATCTTAGAGTCTTTCGGCTTACTAGGCTTTAAGTATGCAATTCTCCGCAACTGTTGTAGAGACAAAGATTCATGGTTTGAAGGGCGGTTCTCAAGAGTTTGACAAAAACGGGAGTCAGTCCAGATTTTACTCTTGACTGGATTTGCTTTGATGCCACTTATAGCTTGTTTCGTGAAATATCGATTGGCTACAATTGACTGGAAAAGTATCTTCTATTTTCTCAGAGTATAGTTCTTCTTTGGGCAGAGACAATCAGCTTAGGTGACACATTAGGAACTGCAAGGTTCATCTGGGTTCCAAGAAATGGTAATGTATTTTTTGTTCTAGGTTTCAAAAGCGCAAATTTTACACGTACGTGGGCACGATTTTGATCTCAGTGAATCCGTACTGGATGGACGGGACTCTGTATGGAGTAGAGACTATGCAGAGGTATCAGCTACAGAGCTCAACCACTGGAACTCTATCCAGAGGTAAGGTTTCATCTTTTCTCTAAATGTTTATAATCGATGCTTGAAAGAACAAACTGTAAATCTGCTGTAAAAGAAGAGCTTTCAAGCATGTCTAGTGTATTTATTACCGAACTGTAAAAACTGCCGTTCAAATGATCGCCGTATAAACTTCGTGGCTATCTGTTTGGTCTTTTGAATATTTGGAAAATCATGAAAATGATGCCCCCACCCCCCATACACACATGTATTTAATGTCCCTTGTATCGCTATGGTCTAGGTAGAGCTAGGGATCGAGAATGGCTCAACACTTATTATTTTTTCTCGTCATAGAACTTGAGTAGCTACAACTATTTGTATCTGTTTCATCTCGTATCGTATTCATATCTTGTATCGTTGACCTCTCTTCTATTCGTTGATTTGTATTATTGTAAATAATTTCTGCGAGTGACGATTTCCGCGGTTTTCCAGATTTTTTTTAGTAGTCTTTAATGAATCAAATTGATAAGTTCTGGAGTTTTTCGATACCTTGACTCTTGTACCTTTCGTCCTGCTAGATGTTGAATGTACATTCACTTACTTCTATTATATTTTGGACAATTGCGCCGACTTCGCTTCGTAAGGTTTTCTCATTTTTAACCAGGTTAAAGATTATCCGATCTATTCTGTTCCCCCAGTGTTTTTTTTACCCCCAGTTACAAATTATATGTTGCTATATGGCACGTTACTATGTAAGAAAATAGCACGTGCGCCTGGGGGTCATAAAAAATTAAGCTCACTAAGCTGCGGGGGGGGGGGACAGAATAGATCCAGATTATCTTGTCACCATACAGGATCACACCAAGGATGGTTAATTCTTCCATCAATCATTGTCTCTCACCTCAGTGTCAGTGAATATCTTTGACTTCCGGGATGAATTTCGGGATTAATATGAACTGGTAGGAGTGTGTTATACTTCAGTTATTGCATTTACAGAGTTAAAAAACGGCCGATTTTTTTATTGCAGAGAACCGGTGTTCAGGTTCAACTAAAAGGGCTGAATTTTCTTGCATGCAATGTTTTCAAATCTATTTTAAATTGAAACAATGCACTTTATTTAACGCTCATGCTATTTAAAGATACAAAATTTAGTTGAAAAACTTTGAATCTTTCTAGGGTTGGAGCCTCACGTGTTTGCTGTGGGTGATCAGGCCTTCCTTGGAATGCGTGAGTCCAAACAGGACCAGTGCATTGTAATCAGTGGAGAGAGTGGAAGTGGGAAGACGGTGGCAGCCAATGAAATCATCAGATACCTCATGCAGCTGACCAATCAGGGAGACCCTTCATCTTTAGAGTTGATGATAGCCCACACCAGTCCTATCTTGGAGGTATGTCTCCAAATTAAAAATGGTTTTGCTTGCCTTACCGAGCAATTGATAGGATATCTCTCCAGTTAAGGCAATTTGAGTTAATACTGTCAACAGCAGTCAATATTTGGCTGAAAAAGTTTTATATTAGCCGCTATATTATCTACTGGATCAGTCGATAATCCATTTATCGGCGGGACTTCCGCAATTTAGAGTTGATCATAAATTATTCTCAAGTACGTGTTAACTTTATTATTACTTGAAAGGGCATCAGAAAGCAACATTAATTAGTCTAATGATCCTCTGAATTATTTTTATTAGTTATTTGACTAAAAGGGCGGAGGAAGGATATCCGGATCCAGTGGGAATATAACTTAGTGGGCTTAAAACTTTTACGTCCACAGGCGCTGGTACTATTTTTAATAGCCGCACAGCGATAGCTTGGGCTATCATTGGCCTTCTCTTAGTTTATTAATTGCTCTTAAACGAAGATCATAGCAATTATTGTAAACGTGTTGGTCTTTTTTATGCAAATCTTTCGCTTGACCATTTTACGCTTTTCTTCTAGAACATTCTTTGACTTCGCAAGTGACTTTTTACGCTTTCGTTCTTCATTTCTGAGTGATCTCTATTGCTCTCAATCCGAGGTAAAGCTTGTTACTAAAATAACGATTGCAGCATAGCAACAAGCAGGGACTGATAGCCGAGTGGGCAGTGCTTCTGGCGAGGGAGCGGGAGATCCATGGTTCGAATCCCGGCGTGGTTAACTATTTTTGCATTCATTAACAAAACTTTATCTAGGCTACAGCCCTTGAATTAAATTGCCTCACGTGTCGTTCAAGAGCAATTCTCCCGACATTAGTCGATTTTTGTTTAGAATCCAAGAATTGGATTGTATTGGTGCTCTTTTTGTAAGATGTTTTCCCACTTTTTTTCATGACTTTGAGCTTTGAAAACCGGATAAACAGTTGAAACTCAGCGGGCGTCAAAATTCATTAGAGGCCCTCAGCTGCGTTAAGCCGTGTTTAGTTGTGTTTAGAGTGGTTAAGCTTTTACTGGTAAGGCCGTACGTAATTCAATGTCATTTTAGTTTTTGCGTTTTTTTTTCATTTTTTGAATGTTTTGTTGGACCAGTCTAAAATTGAGATTTGTAAATGTTAAAGGTATTTTGCTAGACCTAATTACTTTTTTGACCATTTTAAGAGCTGTATGTTTCAGTACTCCAATCAAACACGCATATTCATACTAATTTTCACCTTTTTTTTAAGTTTTTTTGAAAATTTTTTCATTTTAATTTATTTCAGCCCTAGGTGTCGAGGACCTCCTCTAGGGTTTGATAATAAGTTACAGCATACTTTCTGGTGGTAATGGAAGTCTTTTCAACATTTTAACACCACAAATTTTAAAATTTTTCGATGAAATTTAAATAATTTTTTGAAATAGTTATCATAATTTTTTTTCAAGTTTTTTTGAAAATGTTCGTCATTTATAGGTTTCCTTAGGCTCAAGGGCCAATGAAGCTCCTCTAGGGTTTGATAATACGTTACTGTATATTTTTTGTTGGCTATGAAATGGATTTCAACATCTTAATGTTGGGAGTTTTTGCAATTTTTTGATAGTATTTGAAGAAAGTTTTTCGTTAGTATGTCTTTGTTCAGTTTTTTGCCCAGCGGTCAGGCAACTTCTGTTAGCGTTTAATTTTTTGTTACTTCATGCTTACTAGGTGCAATGGTATCGTTTTCAGCTGTTTAATATCACGAATTTTTGCAATATATTGATAAAATTCGATTTTCTCAAATGTTCTGCAATTTATGTTCCAAATTTATCGATCTCTATGAGCAAGTAAAACTATTTAAGGCTTGAAATATTGATACTTGATAGTGTCTGGAGACAATGAAATGGTTGATATTAATATCAATTATAGAAAGATTTTGTTGAAATTGCAATTGTTTATAATGAAGTTTTTTGTCATTTTCTGAGTTCACCGATCTTTGCTGGCTTACGAAACCTTTTTAATTCTTGCAGAACTCCAGAGAATTGGTTTTGAACATTTTTGTTGAGCAAAATTTGGAAACTTTCTTTAATTTTTGCACTCTTCGTGTTTTTTTAAGTTTTTGTCATATTTCTCGAGTTATCTACCTTCATTGGCAGATAAATCTCTTTCAAGGCTTGTACGTGAGTTAATGAATATTTTGAATTGTATCATGTTTGGCCGCGAGTATGAAAGCTTCAAAAGTTTTAGCATTTATTTTTTTTGTGTAGTTTGATTATTTTAGTTTCTGAACTAGTATTTTGATTTTTTTTGGCTGGGAGTGTTCAATTGATATTTTGGTTAGGTACATTAGATCTGTTTTTCTTTTGATTCTTTGGATTGTATTTCAGGACTTGTCCTGTTATGTATTTCGTCAAGATTTTTGTAACGACCATAATACATCACAATCACTTCAAATCTGCTTTTTGTTCATTCGTTCATGCAATTTCAACTGAATTGCGTGCGTAAAGTCATTTTTCACTCCTGATGGAGCGAGTTTTGTTTCTTTCGCGTGATTACGTTTTTTGGTCACGCGTGACTTTCTTCGCTCTCAAAAATGACTTCTTGACTGTGAAACTGACTTTTCTTTACTTTAATTGAAAGAGATATGGCCAAGTGAAAGCGTGTCATTCTAAAAGATTATTGGAGAGCAGCTAATAGAAGCAGCAGTAACTTATACAGATTCGTATTCAGAGTATAACTTCTCAGAATTTAAGAAAAAGGGAATTTCCATTTGGTCTGTTCCTTTTATTATCTTTTTGAGACGGCGGATCTACGAAGCTATTGCGGCTATTTTTTGCCAATCTGCCAGGTATGTTTAAGTAGTAACCTGCTTTATGGCAACACTTAAATTGTAATTGTGGGGCATAAAAAAGGGGTTGAAACAGATTAGATCCGGTTATTGTAATATTTTGCGGTTATAATATTAACAATTCATATGAAAGTTTTATCCTTCATCCTAAATCACAAGGCAGAATCAAAAAGTATTGATCTGTGTAGGCATTTGGGAATGCGAAAACAGACCACAACAACAACTCAAGCAGACATGGGAAGTACATCCAGATACAGTACAAGCAGGGAGGAATTGTCAACGGGTAACTCAGATTCCATTTCACAACATCTACTTCGAAAGTTCTATTCTTAACAAAAGCTGACTTTTTAGTGCGCGTGTGCAGAAGTATCTTCTTGAGAAATCTCGAATCATCCAGCACAAGAAAAATGAACGGTAAGAATTTTGTTATCCTTTTAAGTTATGTAGTACTGCTTTTAGGTGGTACTGTTTGTACGTATTTCTGTTTTTACCCCGTGAACTTCAAGTAAGACCTCTCTTATCGTTTGCTGAGGTATTGTGACAACATTTGAAAAGAGCCGTTGAAAACATCCGAAGTATAATTGAAAGGGTAGTTCTCACTTACGAAGTTTTTGAATTGGACGGTTTTGTACCATTGAATAGATGGATTTGTTTAAACAGACGTGTACATAAATCGGATTGTTGACGTCGGTAACTTGACAACGGATGTTTATTTAAACATCTTTAACAAATCATCGGTTGCAGCAGTAATTGTGAAAACATTGGGGTCGATTAACTGCTGGCATTATTTTGATGAAATACTCTTTTTGAGATCGAAAATTGCTGCATTAGAACTGACTATCCTTTTTGATATGCGGTCTGTCTATGTTTAGGAACTACCACGTATTTTTCTACCTCTTGGCATCAGACTACACAGATGAGGACGAAGTGTGTAAGAGTCCCTACGCCTGGCTAAAAGAGATGTTCAGTCTCACTAAGGCGTCCGATTATCACTACCTCAACCAGGTACAACTATCGTTGTCAAAATGTAGTTTATTTCTCCAAATTTAAGTATAATCAACATATTATGTTCAGAACATTAATTATGGGACCTAAAGGGGACGGGTAACGGGTCCCACATCCCACAGTAAGACCGTATTGGTTTATATTTTCAATAACCGCTGTCAGCCTCTCGACGGCTATTATTAAGGCGCTCATTAAAGAATTTGAATTGTATTGGGGCGTTGTCTTTTTTTAAGATCTGTTCACATTTTCATAATTTTTGAAGTCAAATTGGAGTAATGATTTTGGTCACGCCGAAACAGGAAGTGGAGCGAAAAAGCGAGTGGTTTTGCGGCGTGAAATTTTATACTCTGAATTTAAAGTAGAGTGAGAAAACGTTGTTTGAACAAAAATTCGCTTTCTCGCTAGTGGTTTTTTGTTCACATGCGGCAATTTCACTTTGATTTGTACTGTTTTTTTTTCGATTTTTTGGATCGGATTTTTTGCTAATTGCTTTCCCAATCCATTCATAGTCCCTTCTAGGTCTAGTTTTCTATTTAGTCAATGAAAATTCTTTGAATTGTACGTCAGGACTTGTCCTTCAATGTTTTTTACTTCTTCGAACAAAAAATGTTCCGCTTTACCTCATTTTGCCGCTTTTTCATTTTTTTTGTGTGACATTTTTTTGACTTCTCTAGGCTAGAGTCTCTCTTCTCTCATTCTGCTAAAAGTGACTTTGAACATCAGCTGCTCAGCAAAGCAATTCAAAATGAACAGAGTCAGTATAAAAAATTGAAGTCAGAAATAGAAACGGGATAAACCCATAAAGCCCAATTTAAATGCCCGCTATTTGAACGTCGTTCCTATAAGTCTTATTTACCATCTCTAATGCTTATTGTTATTGATAGGAGCCCCTGTAGCCTCTCTCTAAGAAAAAGTAGTATGTTCAACTACGAAATGCCGTCAAAATAGTCGCACTCACTTAAAAAATGTTTTTGTACAAAATTTTTTTTTTGTTTCTTTTATTCTTTCAATCCCAATCATGCTTATTGGAATCAACGGTGGCTATTTTCCGGCAATCCGCCGGGTATGTTTTTTTGGACGGGTTTTTCCAATTACTCATAGTCAGTTCTAGGTCTAGTTTTTTGTTAGTCTAGTTTGACAATTACTCATAGTCAGTTCTAGGTCTCGTTTTTTGTTAAGCCAATACAGATTCTTTGAATTGTACGTCAGGATTTTCCTGCTGTTTTTTTAAGATCAGCTCACACATTTTCATGATCTTTGAAGTCAATTTGGAGTAGTGATTTCGATTACGCCGAAACTGGAAATGGTGCGAAAAACAAGTGGTTTTGCGGCGTGAAATTTTGTCGCTCTTATTTTGAAGTAATGCAAGCGGTGTTTGAACAAAAAATCGCTTTATCGCTAGTGGTTTTTGATCAAATGCGGCGATTCCACTTCGATTTTCACTCTTTTTTGATTTTTGGGATCGAATTTTTGAATGGTTTTTCCAATCGAGTCATAGTTCACTCTGGTCTGGTCCTAGTTTTTCTGTTTGGACCAAAATTTCTTTTTGGCGCTAGTTTTTTGTTCACATGCGGCATTTTAACGTTGATTTTCTGTTTTTTTTTTCATTGTTAAGATCTGATGTTTTTGTAAATGGATTGCTCAGTTTACTCTTAATCCGTTCTAGGTTTTCCTGCTATGTTTTTATTTAATTTGCCTTGCCTTTTGATCACGTTTTTCGTTTAATATAAGTCACAATTTTCACATTTGACTTCTGACTTACTTCATTCACAGTTTCAACTGAATGGAACTGAAATTCTTTCACGCATTGAATTACGCAATGTGGTGAATACTGTCTATTTCAAAAGATCAAAATCAAAAGACGGGAGAAACTGATAAAGCCCGGTCATTAAGTCATTGAGAATTAGGTTATCAACGTTTATTAGAGTGTTTGCTAGCTGACATTGGTATAAAGCTTATCAGCCTTCAGTTTAGAAGCTGAGTTAGGTGTAGTTTCAGAATCCAAATGAAACTGCACGCCATATTGAAACACTTTTTGACACAAAAAACAGAAAAAATTTTTGGTCAATTATATCGCTTCTTTTTTCTTCTTTCTTTCAATCCTCTTGTGCATCAAGCGCGTCAACGGCGTTTATTTTTCGGCAATCTGCCGGCTATGTTTACATTTTGTGTTCTTTTTGAAATTTAACTGAAAACGGAGTAATCTACAATGATATGAGCTCTGAATCATAACAAAATTAAAGAAGTTTTAACAAATGAAAATAAACAAAAGCTGACCGAGTAACTTGCAGGTATTTGCTCTCAGACAGGAGGCTAACTGGACTTCTGGCTGTTGTAACTGGCTATTTTCCGGCAATCTGCCGGCTATGTTAATAAAAATTTTGCTTCAATGTAAAAATTTTGTTCGGGAAATTTCTATCACTTGCTCGAGTAATTTGACTTTTGGGGTGACCTTTCACACTTGAATTTTCGATTTTTCTGTTTCCCAATTTGGTTGATGTCCTTCAGATTTTAAACCGTAACCTTAATTTTGAGGTAGACTATTTCTGAACGTCAAATGAACAGTGCGTCGCAATTGGTTCTAATTGCTCGTTCCGAATCTTGACATTGGTCGAAATTGAGCACTGATAACTCCAGTTTAAGCCCTCTTTTGAAGTTATCTCCCCGCAGAACTAATTGGAAACCCCCGCTGTTTAAACATACTGGATAACACTTACGTTCTTTTAAAAAGTTTTCTTTGCAACAGATATTTGGAAAAACAAAACTGCAAAAAGAAAAATTGTAGAAGACTTTGTTTGTTCCCGAAAAAAAAAGCCAATCAAGATCTGAGAAGCGTTAATAGTGCTGATATCATTTATGACGGTGAAGTCTATAGCTAGTCGCTGACACTTAAAAATTGTGCCAGAAGTGATCTCAGCTGTTCCATGGAAAGGAGTATGGAAAACAAATTTGCTTAAAAAATCTTTTTAAAGCGTCTTTCTAGTGAAGTTTTTTCGAATGGAACCTTGACGTTTTTTTTATCTCCAAATTTGATTGTTCAAAAGGAATTCACAGATATCTGTGACTTCGAATATTAACCTTGAATTTGAAGCTAAGAGCAATATAATGCAAAGAAATTAATAATTTGAAATATTGAAAATTCTTTTTCTTCAGATTTTTGTTTTTCAGAAACTTTAACGATAAAAATTAAGTAACAAAAAACGGCGAATGTTGGTCTTTTTGCTTTTTCTTCCTATATGTTCAATTGTTTATTGCTAGGCTATGTTTAACATTTCTATGGCAGGCAAAAAAAATGCACCAGCCCTGTTGTTGATATCAGTATTTCTTTTTAGAGCGAATTGACCTCCAATGAACACGAGGATTTCGAAAACTTCCTTTTCTTAATTCAGTCGATGCACGAGCTTCTAGGAGCTTCCGGTGCGAGATACACAGATCGTCATCAGAAACAGGGTGTTGTAGTGTCAACTCTTGTCAATGTGTTCAGAGTCTTAGCCGCTATTTTACACCTCGGCAATGTCAAATTTGTAATGCCTCCAAGCGAGAACTTGGAACGCGATCTGGTTCAAATTGAAAACGAGGAACACCTGAAACATTTTTGTGATTTGCTCAAGTTGCCACTTGATGATGTGAAAGTGACGCTTCAAACTCGAAAACACGAAGGTGCGGCGCAGTTTGTGAAGCACAATTCAATCAGAGATGCAGAAAGTGCGAGAGATACAGTGGCGAAAGCATTGTACAGTTCTTTGTTCGACTGGATCATCAGGCAGATTAACTTCAGAATGTTCTGTGCTTCTATGAATGAGTCCAGCTACTATCAATCAGCTTTTTCCTCCAGCGAGGTTGGTCAATTTTCAAAAAAAGAAATTGTAAACTGACCAAAAATTTTACCGACGCTCAGTTTTGCGGCTTAATTGACTGAATATGTACAAAATTGAGCATTTATGAACTTAATTAGAATCATCTATTGCGCTGGTTTCATTTCCCTTATTCAAAAGAAAAGTTATAAGAAGTTCTAGTACTATTTAAATCGAATCGAAAAGCAGCGTCCAATTTGTTCAAACTTACTCTGATATTTTTTGTACTAAGTTAGCATGTATGTTAGTTGCTCGGTAAGATATAAAGGGGAACTATAACTTCTGGAATTGTTGAAACCATTACCGAGAGTGGAATCACGTAGCAATCACATTAGACACAGGTTTTGATTATTTAAAAAAATATTAATTCGTTTTGTTTTCGTTTATGGAACTAATCGACCTCCTGAATTTGTTACGGAATATAATTCATTTATAACTAGTTGCTGCATTACATTTTTTCAAAGCAAGTATCGATAAATTTTCAATTTACATCTCTGTAAAAAGTTAGGGCAATTCTAGTAAAGCGATTTTTAAAATTCGTTTCTGCGTAATTGCAGCGTTAGGCTTTTAGTTTGCAGTGCCTTAAGTGGAGCATGATCTCAGCTGTCTTTTTCTTTTAGTTCCCACGTTTCCCTAGACTGTTCATTTCATGAGCATGTATGCTCTTTTTGGTGCCCATGGCTACTTTTTAAAAATTTTGCAGGAGCGTCAAATTGGCATTTTGGACATCTTTGGCTTTGAAGACATCGGCTCCAAGAACAGCTTTGAGCAGTTCTGCATTAACTTCGCCAACGAGCAGTTGCAATTTTATTTTAACGACAACATTTTCAATCTCGAACAGAAAGAGTACAAAAGCGATGGAATCGATTGGGTCGAAATTGACTACGTGAACAACAAACCCTGTATCGATTTGTTCATGAAACGACCGTTCTGTCTTTTTGCTTTGATTGACGAGGAATCTTCGTTGTATAACGGGACCAATGCAAAGCTGCTGGATAAGTTTGAACAGTTGGGTAACAGCAAGCTACCCCAATCCAGTTACTTCAAGTGGCGACCCATCAAATCGGACCCATTGTCGTTTGGAATCAAACACTATGCGGGTGATGTGAGGTACAATATATCCGAGTTCAGGTCAGTGTAAATTCATCAAATAATCCGATTAATCAACAAATTTTAGTTTTACGAAGTTTAACGAAGCTTAGCAATTATATTATTCGTGTAGTTGCGATTTTTCGCTCGACCGATTTTTCGTCCAACCCCTTTTGACTTTTCGTCCTCAAATTGATAAACAGGTAGTTGTCCACCCTCCATAATCTTCAGTCCACCTGGAGATTTGGACCCCATCTCCCAAACCTACCCCACTCCGCTCACCCCTCACAATCCTATTATCTCTAGGCCCCAGCTGGGTACTACCGCAGTCAACCGCTCGCGGTTCGTTTAGAGTTTTCCGCTCGACGTTATTCGTTTATGTTTTTCCTTTGAATTCAGTTGAGGATACAAATTGAAATAGAAAGTCAATTATACAAAGCTGTACGTATTAATATGATGGATAGTTTAGGAGTCCAACGGCTTCTTTTTTTGATGACCCTATTCACTTTCAATTGGTAGCGACCAACTACTGTTATTGCAAACCAAGGTGGTCGCATTCGTGGCGCTATCTTCTAATTTGGTAAAAAAAATCTTGTGGTCGTATTACAAATGATAAGAAACTTCATGGATGCTCAATTTGATTTTTTAAGAATCCTTTTATGCACGAGGGGTATTTTTAATTATTTTCAAGATATGATATCCGCAAAAACTATTTTATTAATTACTGCTACAAATGAGAATAGTTGACTGATAAAGAAATGATGTTATCAGGGAGAAGAATCAGGAGAAGACGAATGACCTCATGAGGTTGATGAGGTTCCACACCAGCGACTTTTTTGTCAAGGAGCTCTGCTGTCAGTCGCCAGTAGGCATAGCTGGTTGGAGGACTGTCCGCAATGTGGCCAGGGTTGTGTCTGCTCTCTCGCAAATTTCCAGAGGAAAGTTGAAAGGTCTTGTCTTTTAATAAATTATTTCATTTAAAGTTTTTAATAGACGCCCTGGTCTCAGGCGGCAATTTTTGCGGACTTTTTTTTTATTATTTCGTAAAATTTCTCTAATACATTTTCATGCTTAATAAAAAGACTTATGCAATGAGGGCTGTTTAAAATGAAGACAATAAAGAAGGGCGACCTCAGTAAAATTGGAACTTTAATTTACTTCGAATTTTAGCGTTTTTTAGCTTCAGAAATTCTATCAACTCAATTCTGCATCTGTTCATTCAACTGTGGGGCAAGCAACTCGCTTTCGCAGCTATATTCGGAATAGCCGCAAATAAATTCCATAACAAGTTAAGTAAACTCTAGAATAAACATTATCAGCAATTTAACGAAAGCTGAAAAATTGAGTCATAGAAAATGTTTCATAGAAAATCTAGTCATAGAAAATATAGCGAATATTTTTAGATCAAATTTAACCAGAGGCGTGAATTTAAAAGAAGAGAAGAGGCTTGGAAAATTTGCAAAATCAAAATTAAACACGCAAACTGTTTTTTGTTTTCATTTCTAAAAAAACTATGTCTGAAAACATATTTTACACTCGACATTTTGGCATTTTGACCCCAGAAATGAAACCTCGGCTTTAGCAAAGCTAGTGCCGCAACAACTTTATGTTGAGTTCTGAGCTACTGCTATTCAAAAAAAAATCGACAAGTTCCCAGTTACCTAATATGTAATCCCGTATTTTATGAACAAAGCCTTGGAAATTTTTTTATTCAATAGTATGCGTTGGCAGAAAATATCATTAGCTACTAATAAATTTTCTAGCACCTCTGTAATAAGTTTAGCATCTCTGTAAGAGAGAGATTGTCTTTGGAACAGTGTATTTTTTGACCGAACAATTAAAAGATATTTCTCTGACTGTATTGTTGTACGCAGCGGCGACCTCTACTGATAATTACTATTTAAATATTCTTCACAATGCACACCAGAAACCGATCTTACTGCGACCTTAATAAGTTCATAGGCATAAAGCAGATGAATGCTCAAGATGCTATTTGACTCCAAGAGCGTTTTTTATGAAATAAATCAGTCTAATTATTAATAGCCGCCCTCATCTTCTCAGCCGGCTATTATAGCGCTCCTATTTTTTTTTTACTTCGTCGAATAAAAAAATGTTTCGCTTTACCTCATTTTGCCGCTTTTTCAACATTTTGCGTGAAATCTTTTTGACTTCTCTAGGCTAGTTTCTCTCTTCTCTCATTCTGCTAAAAGTGATTTTGAGCATCAGTTGCTCAGCAAAGCAATTCAAAATGAACAGAGTCACTATAAAAAATTGAAGTCAGAAGTAGAAACGGGATAAACCCATAAAGCCCAATTTTAGATGCCCGCTATTTGAACGTCGTTCCTATAAGTCTCAGTTACCATCTCTAATGCTTATGGTATTGATAGTAGCCCCTGTAGCCTCTCTCTAAGAAACAAGTACGTTATGTTCAACTACGAAATGCCATCAAAATAAATCGGACTTCAAAAATGTTTTTGTACAAAAATCTTTTTTTTTCAATATCTTCTATTCTTTCAATCCCAATCATGCTTATTGGAATCAACGGCGGCTATTTGCCGGCAATCTGCCGGGTATGTTCTTCTTTTGCAGAATTAAAAGAGGGTCCAGCAAATTTTTTGACGTTGATCCGCAGATGAGCCAACCATATTGGATGAGTGGCTTAATATTTGTTTGATAGTAGCGTTGTAAAAGCTTCCTATGAACATAATGTCAACTTATTACTAACCACCTTGCACTCGTATCTTTTTGCGTGCAGAAGAGATATGATTGAACTTAAACCTATTGTCTATATTTACACCAATATACTTAAGACAAGATGAAGGATGAAGAAGAACTTTTCTAGAACAATGGTCTTTGTAGCGAAATATTGACAGCATAAATAAAAACGTATTGCACACCAATTTAACCTAAGATATCTATTGCAATCAATGAAGGTCAGAGACTTATCTGACAAAAGGAGCAGACAATATTTAACTTCACAAAAAACTCACCTGTTAAGCTGCGAAAGAATTGATTAAAACAGCAAAATTAAATGTTTAAATTCCATCATTTCACAAGTATCAAGGAAAAGTTCAACTGGAGAAAACCATAAGATATTAGCGTTACCAACAAAAGTCAGAGGAAATCCTCTCAATAATCTGATTTTTGAAAAATTTGTCTGCAAAAAAATGTTGCTGCCAGGTTAATGAGTTCTTGTGTCCTGCTTAGATCCGGCAGCTGACAATGGGATTAGTGACGAGGATGCCGCTAGACGGAGGAAGTCTATGATTCCTTCTCAGCCCAAGTTCATGCTTGTGCATCAGAGGTCAGATTCAGTGGAACTAGATCCCGCTTTTCTCAACCATCATAGAGAGAGCTGGTCACCTCATAACTTTGACCCCAAGTAAGTTACATTTCTTAATTTTTGAAATGGCATTTTTAATATAGCTAAACGAGCAAAATTTTCCATTAGTTTTGTGTGTTGATTTCCAGTGTCCGATAAAATTATCCGTTTATGATGTGCTTGTAAAAGTCAGAGAGCAATTTTGCGATTAGTACACAGTAGGCGTGCGTGTGTAATTTACTGAAAAAAGTTTTCCAGTTTCAGTTTCTCAGTGCCTTCATCAGTGTCACGAAACCTATAAATCAAGCGGAATATGCTTTTGTTTTTGTAAAGGTGTCATTAATTGTTTCTGTTTTGTATTGGCAGGATAGTTTCATTTCATTCATCACATTCATCGAAAGGCTCTAGTGTTAGTATATTATGTACTTCAGGATCATCTTTTACATTCAGCTAGGCCACCCCTCAAATTGAGGTTGTTATCGCAAGTGTTTGTTTCAGGTTGACGAAACCGGTCGGTCACAAAAAGGCAAACAGACTTCGACGCATCCGAGACCAGGCAAGCAACCATAAATTTGTAGCTATAATATTGAGTTACTCTTTTCTGGAAATTTTTTTGCTCCGATTACTTCAAATATTGAAGCTTGTAATTATTTTAACCATTTCTTTTTAATAGGTCTCATACGAAGTTC
Organism: Convolutriloba macropyga; assembly: GCF_964194025.1. Taxonomy (NCBI): domain Eukaryota; kingdom Metazoa; phylum Xenacoelomorpha; order Acoela; family Convolutidae; genus Convolutriloba; species Convolutriloba macropyga. The sequence continues at coordinate 9,517,587 of NC_134478.1, read as the reverse complement.
TGAGCCGTTTTTTATTCGATTTTTGTCTGAGGCTTTTGTCTTTTTGTCCTCAAAAACCATAGAAAGAGGTAAAGCTGGGTTCCCTCAGATGCGCCCACCCACTCCAAGAGACAATTGAAGATTTGCTTCGAAATAATGGAAAAACAATATTTACAAGATTTTTAAGTGATTAATAAAGATTTTAAGCTTGAAATCAAACAGCAGCTCAACGGTTGGAATCAGTTTGGTTAATTGGAGCGCAAATAATGTATTGTAGCAGTAGAAATACTGGATGTGCTCCTCCAACCAATCAAAGACTGAGAGGACACTGTTCTCTTATATAAAGCGCATGCTTAACTAACTCTAGTCAGTCTATTAGAGTATTTGCACAATGTGTATAACTCTGTGACTCCGGTGTTAACTCTTTTATGCATCGTTAAAATCGTTAACCTTCAGCGTTTTACAGAGTCGGTTAGTCTGAGAGATATAGGTAAGCCTACTTCGCGCGCAGAATAAGTAGCCCCGAGCTTTTTATACCTTAAGGCCGTAAAAGGAGCCAGCCCACCATGGGTCTGCCTTAGTATACAGCAGCTTTGTTTTGTAGATTTTTAAGGTTCTTAAGATCAAAAAGAACGCAAGAATTTTTATTGGCCTGCTTTAAACCTTCGTGTCCGCAAACTCATAGCTACTTAAATGTTTCCTACATCTGAACAGAGGTATAATCCGCCAAAGTAATGATAATCAAAACGTTATTAATTTATCTAAAAACAAAACAATTGAAACAAGACACTTTATCTTTGTAGGAAACTTAGGCAGCAATTCGTTCGATGTTATTTGGTTATGTAAAAGCAGATTTGACAAGAAAATCAACCATTGAAAAGTGCAATGTTGACATTTTTTTTAATTGCGATCAAACGAAGTTTGTAGCAATTATATTAGTCCTGTGGTCTTATGCAGTTTTTCGCTTGACCGATTTTTTGTCTGACCAATTTCACTTTTCGTCCTCAAAAACGGTATAAACTTCCTCAGGTAGTGCCCAAGGGGCATTAAGTTCTCTGTGAGCTCTTCAGCTTACTATAAGTATGCGATCCACCGAAATTGTTTCGGAGACAAAAATTTATGGTGTGAAGGGCGGTTCTTAGAGTTTGAGTCCTACAGCCCACACTTCACTTTGACAAATGTCTTGCAAAGATGAGCCTACCATGTGAAAAGTTGAAATCCGAGTGTCTTTAAGATTTTAAGTGTATTTAATTTTTTAGTAGAAAATGGAAAGCATTTTTAGCAAGAATTGGTTTTTCGCTAAATTTTCAAAAATTTGGTTTAATAGGCAAAATTTTTTGGCCAAAATGATGCTAATTGGGTCGTAAAGTACAGTGTATTAGCTGTAGATGCTCATAAAAATTGAAAATTAGTTTTTGGTTCATATTTCTCACAATCTTTATTATTGAAAAGTCAGATGTTCGCCAGAAGTTTAAAGCTTGATATTTCCTCGAAAAAAAGAATTACTATTAAGGCCAGTGTTTTATTACTGAAAAAAGAAAGTAAAAGGCTCCCCTTTCCGCGGAAAACGCTAAAAAAATAACAAATATTTTACGCTTAGCTCATATACTTTGCGTGAATTATAGCTGTTGGCCTGTACAAACCCAGCCCCAACCCTTGCCCTGAGTGATTTCGGAATAATAAACAAGCCACCCAAAATTGATATTATCAGACTATAATTTAAATCACTATCAGAATTCTCAAATCAAGTTTTGTTTTGATCGTTGTTTGTTTCAGCCGTTGTACAAAGTGTGTTGGTTCTATGCCCAGGACCCAGAGCGCATCAACACTCGCAGGATCTCCAAGAACAGCTACAACTGTCTCACTGCCTCTCTCACAGTCGAGCACTCTATCAGGAAGAAATCCGAGGACCAAGAAAAGTGCGTACTTCAATCTGCATTTGGTTTATAGAACGCTTTAATTGCTTTTGAACAAAGTTTGTAGCAACTATCTTTGTCCTGTCGGTCTTTTTTATGCGATTTTTCGCTTGACCGATTTTTCGTCTGACCTATCTGACTTTTGGTCCTCCGAGACGGGATAAACAGGTAACATCCAGTGGGCTTTAAGTGTCCAAGAGCTCTCTTAGAGCCGTACGCCTTACTAGTATCTAAGTATGAAATTCACCGAAACTTTTTTTGTGGAGACAATTTCAAGGTGTGAAGGGTTGTTCTTAAATTTGACCCCCCCCCCCCCCCCACTTCCAGCCCCCGGCCACCCTTCTTCAAACTTCTTATTTATATCACTTATCGTCCAGCTATCCCACTACCCTAACCACCATCGCCGGGGGCTAGTCGGTTCTGTTTATGTCAAATATTTTCCCAGTTTAAAATTCTTTTCCACAAACAAATTGAAAGGCTTTTTTCCCCGGAGATGCTACTAAACTAAAATTTTTGACTTTTTGGTACAACTCACTTTCTCAAACAAAACAAACATATTTTTGATTTTCATATTAATTGGCGCGCTTTGATTTAATTTGATTTAACTTTATTCCCGAAATTTTTTTTCCAGTTGATTATTTTTGAAAGGTTCTCTACAAAAATGCTCGTATCGTAGGGGTTGTCTAAAATTTTGGTGTCGTGGTCCTAATGATTGACTAAAACTAATTTGAATATACTTTTTATTTCTAAATAATTTCTTATTTCTGAACATAAAATGTCACCGACATCTAATCTTTACAAAATAATTGTTATTTAGCTAAGAAAACTATTCAGTTCGGATCCATCTAACTGAAAATTGTTATCTTCACTGCCCAATAACTGGTTATATACTTTTCAAAGTGACATTTAATTTTTTGAACCTTTTGTTGTATACATTTTTCAGTTGAAAAATTGTTTTCATATCCCTTTAATGAGTTGTGGTGGTGTTCCAAAATACAAAAAAAATACTTGAACAAACCTTTCCGCGACCCGTACTGAGTTTATCCAGCTATGTTTTTAATCCGAATTTCGATACCACAATCTTTTTTTCTCCCCCTTATTTTCTTTCCAAATCCCGCCACACGTCCAGTCTTATGAGAGCAATTCGTGTGACCTCAGTCAGTTGTTCAAAATTTTAAGTTCAGCAGTTTTGGATAGAAGTTGCCTGCAGAAGCAGCACAAACTCAAATAATGTCATGAAAAAATAGACAGCTACAATATGGCATATGCAGTAATCAATGCATACTGGGTTCCGCCATTTTAATCAGATGCCAATTTTTTAGTCATTAAATTGTATGAGACGACCCACTTTTTGAGGACACGTGTTTTCTAGTAGTCGGTTGTAATTTGTTTGATTAGATGGTTGACCATCAGCAGTCAATTTACGGGCTCACTCAGTCAGTTGATGGACAGTCTGAACAGATGCAAGCCCAGTTTCATCAGATGCATCAGATCAAACACGCGCAAGGTCAGTTAGGCCCCACATGCCCAACATCTCCTAAAAATGCCAACTCAATTGAGTACAATGAATCAAGAGTAATGGTGTTTAATTATAGCTGCGAAGCTGTAAGCTGAGCGTAGCTATATTGCGGTGCTCCTGTTTTTTTACGACTCGAAGAGGAGTATTGGTTTTCTTAAGGTTTGTTTTTTTACCGGAAGTACTATTCGTTCAGACGCTGTTTTGATCTAAAAGTGAAAGTGAGTAAAATTGCCGTGTGAACTAATTTTTTCTGAGCGAGAGAAGTTTTTTGATCATGTGCCGCGTTTAGTGAATGACTTTTTGACTTTGAAAAGTAGTTTTTGACTGATGGCACATATAGATAACCGTTTTTAGCCGTTTTTTCGTCTAAGTGGCCCAGTTTTTTTGCTTGTAATTTGGTTTTTTGTGGAAATAATTTTTATTCGATGCTATATTGAAATGTCAACCTCGGAAATTGATACCACAGTGTTTTGCAGAGCCTGAAGATGAGTTTCAAGTTCAAAATTGGCACAATTCTTGATTTTTTAGTTATTTTTTGGCTTTTTTTCTATTAATTTCTTCGTTTTTGGATCTTTTAACCGTCCTTTTGTCAAAAATCCGTTAATATGGCAACTTCCTTTTGATAATTCATATACTCAACTTCTCTTTCTACCTCGATGTAATTTTGTTTTTATAAAATTGTACATATGAGAATCCGAATTTGGTAGTTTTTCCGATTTTTCAGTTTTTGTTTGTATTTTGGTTTTAAATACTAGAAATAGTATAGAGAAATAGTACTAGAAATAGTACAGAGTAGAAGTACAGCTGTTCCGGCTATCCCTGGCCACGTACGCTCAACTCCATTCCAGGACATTCCATAGATAATGTTGGATACGACGAGGAATGCTCTTTTCACATAGGGAGCTCCACTCTGTAGCCTCTCAACAGCGTCCCCGTTCACTTCCTTGTAAATGCTGCAGGTCCTCTTCATATTTCCCGAGCACTGTGATGATAGAAGTTGGCCCTCCTGTATAGTTAGTTCTGTGTGCAATCTTGAAGGAACCTTGTGTGGACGAGAACGCAAAGAGATTGCTTCGTTTCGCAGTTGTTAAGGCCACTATCAGTCCAAGTAAAAAGTGTTCCCGGGTCGCGGAACCAATGTAAACTCAGTAAAGAACTGTAGTCCGGAAAGCTCTTTGAATTTAACTGTATAATCGACATATAGCAACGTATAGTAAAGGAACAACGTATAATTGTAACGTACAAGCATTAGCGATGATCATAGCAACAAGTGAAAGCTTAGACGGCAAGGTTTTTTCGATGCTCTTTTACTGGTTTTTTGTCTGATGCCATTGACGTCAAAATCAGTTCGTATTCAATCGGCAATTGTCTAGAAAACCTAAAAATATTGAGCCGAAAACCAGCTTAATCGATACATATCATGGTTATATTTACTTAAAATTAGGTTAAATGAACTTTTTCGGAACTTTCTACGTATTTCAGAACGTATTTAAATCTTATTTGGAACGATTTATATGCACATTTGAATACTCGATTCTGATTGGCTAATAATATCTCGCTTACTTATTTACTTCGTAACACTTTTTGTGCAACACGATGGACTTTAATTTCGTTTCAATAAAAATTCAATCCTTTTTTGGCGTTAAGTTTTTGAAAAATAGTTAAAACTTTCACAAATGCGGTCTTAAAATTTTTTTTGACCATTTTTTGCAAAATGTTCCGATGTTTCGTATTTTCTCTATTTTACATTTTTTGAGTTCTCATCAAGAGGATAGATCTTCGTATCGTATGGCTCGTTATCTTTGCTATGTCTCGAATGCTTAATAATGAAATGTATTCGTTTTTCTTGATTTTTCAAATTTGATTTTTAGCTTTCAAAAATCAATGTCATTTTGTTACGGTGTTCCTTACATTGTGTCCATACTCTTCACATTCTAGTTAGTATCATTCTATCTTCGGGCTGGCACCTACATTTATTTTCGGTATATTAATTTTGTCAGTTGTTAAAAAATTGAATGATTTCAGCTTTTTCTAAGATTTTGGTCATTTCTCTGGTTTGCAATTGACTTCATTCAACAAGACATTACTGAGAGTCTGCTAGCAAGACTTTTCCAAAACATCCACTTATTAATGGTTACTGCAACTTTCTTCCGGCCTTGGTTTCAATTTAAACGATTATTTGCCTTTGAATATTCCTCTGCTGCTTATGTCTTTTCTATGATCAATTTAATTTTTGAATTAGTATGAAATCATGTTATCTAGCGTATGTACATGGAAGAGTTAAATGCTCTTTTTTTTCTTAATTGCAGTGATTAGAAGTGTAATTGTAGTGGTTTTCTGATTCTTAACTTTGAGCATTCTTTTTTGAAAAGATTTAACTTAGTTTCTAAGATTATTATCTGCCGTTTGCTTTCGCGATTTTTTGAGATTAGAATCATGAATTAATTATTTGAGGGCAATTGATAGCCCTATCAGCTTTTTCAGCCTCATTATTTTGACCATGTTAATTGTTTCGGACTTTTTTAACGTCACCAAACGTTTTCAGTAATATAAAACTTTGCTGCGTTTTGTTGCTCTTGGTGACAGTGGTTTAAGTCACCAAATTTTAGATCAGTCCTGGGGAGGTAATGAGTTAATAGTTTAATACAAATGGTAATGGCTTCTGCTGTTTTGGTTTTGAAGTTCTGACGCTTCGAGTCGCTTCCGGAATTCTTTCGGCAATGTTTTTTGTTTCGTCGTCTGACGCTCTTTTTTCGTTTTACATTTGTTCACACCTCAAAGCTGAAAAGTCTAATTTTCTGAATGAATTCTTCCTCTCACTAACTGCTTTTGCGCGCTTGACGTCATTTCTCTCTCTCGCTCTCTCTAGCAAAAGTTTTTTGCCTGATTTGATTTTGATCATAGGTGACTTACCTCACTCAATAAAAATGACTTCTGCACTTTAAAATTTAAGTTTATTTTGAATTAGTTTAAGGTCAAAGGAACTTTTGTGTAATAAGGGTCCCTAATGAAAAGGCTTCTGCGCAATGATTTTTAACAAGCTTTATAAATTTATCGTTTAATTTTTTTTACATAGCTTTTTGAGCGGCGTCGATAACTTTTTCAACTTATATCTGTATCCGTTTCTATCTCTATAATGCGGCACGCAAGTCTATTCTTTGGCAGCTATTCCGGCAATCTGCCGGCTATGTTTGTTTAATTGCTCCCTTATTTTTTGCTGTCCCTAAGGAGAATTTTTTGGCTATTTGCGTGATCGATAGACCTCACTCAATAAAATAATTTTAATTTAAATTAGTTTACGAAAAAGAAAAGTCAAAGAAATTCATAAGCCTTAAAAAGTCCTGAAATTAAATTGCCGATCAAGTCCCTATCAATTTATTGCCGATAAATTTTTAAATATTAGACGTCATCTACTCGAACTGCTCGTATTTAGGTGCTTTCCTTTTCCTTTTAAATTCATTTGACACTTCGTTCGCGTTTTCGTTTCACGTTTGACTGCCATCACAATGTTCACGTTCGACTTACCCCACTAACCGTTTAACCATTTTCAGAGAGAATGTTTACGTAAGGCATTTTGACTTCTGTTTAACAGCTGCCGTCAGCCTATGCTGGCGCTCTTATTTTAAGAATGCGTTTCAACCTTCCATACTTTTTCGTTTTACGCAACTTACGATTCTCACGCGAGATATCTAACATACTTGGATCACTGTTTCAACTGAATTGAGATTAGAATTCACTCAAACAAGTGTACCAATATAGTGAATACAGCTATTCTCAAAAGGGGCAAATTCAAAAGGAACGGAATTAAACGATAAATCCCGGCTATTATGTGATAGTACAATAGGTTATCAGAGACCATTAGCTGACATTGTGTTAAGCTTAATAGCCTTCAATTTAGAAGTTGATTTAAGGTTATTTGTGTAATCATCTATCTGAAACTGCACACAAAAGTAGACTATCTACTTTCCGGCAAGCTGCTTGCTATGATATCACTGTTTTGCTCTTGATTTTTGGTCGAAGACGGGGGCGACCAATAGTTTTTATTATTTCGGAGTGCTCTGTTTTTCAAACAACATGATTGCTTTTTTAATAGCCGCACAGCGATAGCTGGGGCTATTATTGGCCTTCTCTTGATTTTTTACAATTCAACGAATTTGAATAGTATTGGGGCGCTGTCTTTTTTTTTAAGATCTGTTCACACATTTTCATGATTTTTGAAGTCAAATTGGAGTAGTGATTTTGGTCACGCCGAAACAGGAAGTGGAGCGAAAAAGCGAGTGGTTTTGCGGCGTGAATTTTTGCGCTCTAATTTTAAAGTAGAGTGCGAAAATGGTGTTTGAACCGAAGTGGCGAATTCGGTTTCTCGGTAGTGGTTTTTTTATAGCTGCGAAGCTGTAAGCTGAGCGTAGCTATATTGCGGTGCTCTTGGTTTTTTTTGTTTCGTCGTCTGACGCTTCATTTTCGTTTTACATTTGTTCTAGAACATTCTGTCTCGTCACTGCTTAAATGGCTTTTTCGCGCTTGATTTCACGCTTTCTGCGTGACCTAAATTGCGGTTATTCAGAAACAGAATCTGTTCCTAAAACAAAATTGATTGTAAGAAAACAGATTGTATGGTCCGACAGCCGAGTGGTTAAGGCGACTGGCTGTTAATCCGGAGATCGCCGGTTCGAGACGCGGCAGGGAAACTTTTTTTGCACCCAAAAACAACCTCCTTTGAAATAAACTTGTAAGTTTTATAGGCGGCGGCGATAACTATTATCAACTCACTTCTGTATCTTTTTCCATCTGTATTTTACGGCACGCAAGTCTATTTCGCAGCTATTCCGGCAATCTGCCGGCTATGTTTGTTCACATGCGGCATTTTCACTTTGATTTTTACTGTTTTTTCTATTTTTTGGATCGGTTTTTTTCTAAATGGTTTTCCCAATCCATTCACAGCTCATTCTAGGCCTAATTTTTTTGTTTGAATTAAATTTTAATTTCTCGCTAGTGGTTTTTTTGTTCACATGCGGCATTTTGACATTGATTTTCTGTTTTCTTAATTTTTTATCTGATTTTTTTAAAATGGTTTTCTCAATTCACTCATAGTCCATTCTAGGGCTAGTTTTTCTGTTTAGTCAATGAAAATTCTTTGAATTGTACGTCAGGACTTGTCCTGCTATGTTTTTTTTAAGATCTGTTCACACATTTTCATGATTTTTGAAGTCAAATTGGAGTAGTGATTTTGATCATGCCAAAACGATGTGGAGCGAAAAAGCGAGTGGTTTTGCGGCGTGAAGTTTTTCCGCTCTAATTTTAAAGTGGCATGAGAAAACAAAGTGTTTGAACAAAAATTCGGTTTCTCGGTAGTGGTTGTTTGTTCACACGCGGCAATTTCACTCTGATTTTTGCTGTTTTTTCGATTTTTTGGATCGGTTTTTTTCTAAATGGTTTTCCCAATCCATTCACAGCTCATTCTAGGCCTAATTTTTTTGTTTGAATTAAATTTTAATTTCTCGCTAGTGGTTTTTTGTTCACATGCGGCATTTTGACATTGATTTTCTGTTTTCTTAATATTTTATCTGATTTTTTTAAAATGGTTTTCTCAATTCACTCATAGTCCATTCTAGGGCTAGTTTTTCTGTTTAGTCAATGAAAATTCTTTGAATTGTACGTCAGGACTTGTCCTGCTATGTTTTTTTTAAGATCTGTTCACACATTTTCATGATTTTTGAAGTCAAATTGGAGTAGTGATTTTGATCATGCCAAAACGATGTGGAGCGAAAAAGCGAGTGGTTTTGCGGCGTGAAGTTTTTCCGCTCTAATTTTAAAGTGGCGTGAGAAAACAAAGTGTTTGAACAAAAATTCGGTTTCTCGGTAGTGGTTTTTTGTTCACACGCGGCAATTTCACTCTGATTTTTGCTGTTTTTTCGATTTTTTGGATCGGTTTTTTTCTAAATGGTTTTCCCAATCCATTCACAGCTCATTCTAGGCCTAATTTTTTTGTTTGAATTAAATTTTAATTTCTCGCTAGTGGTTTTTTTTGTTCACATTCGGCATTTTGACATTGATTTTCTGTTTTCTTAATTTTTTATCTGATTTTTTTAAAATGGTTTTCTCAATTCACTCATAGTCCATTCTAGGGCTAGTTTTTCTGTTTAGTCAATGAAAATTCTTTGAATTGTACGTCAGGACTTGTCCTGCTATGTTTTTTTTAAGATCTGTTCACACATTTTCATGATTTTTGAAGTCAAATTGGAGTAGTGATTTTGATCATGCCAAAACGATGTGGAGCGAAAAAGCGAGTGGTTTTGTGGCGTGAAGTTTTTCCGCTCTAATTTTAAAGTGGCGTGAGAAAACAAAGTGTTTGAACAAAAATTCGGTTTCTCGGTAGTGGTTTTTTGTTCACACGCGGCAATTTCACTCTGATTTTTGCTGTTTTTTCGATTTTTTGGATCGGATTTTTTTCTAAATGGTTTTTTCCAAGCCATTCACAGCTCATTCTAGGCCTAGTTTTTTGTTTGAATTATTTTTTTTTCTCGCTAGTGGTTTTTTTTGTTCACATTCGGAATTTTGACATTGATTTTCTGTTTTCGTAATTTTTTATCTGATTTTTTAAAATGGTTTTCTCAATTCACTCATAGTCCATTCTAGGGCTAGTTTTTCTGTTTAGTCAATGAAAATTCTTTGAATTGTACGTCAGAACTTGTCCTGCTATGTTTTTTTTTAATTCGTCGTCTCCATCGATGATTCTTACGACCTGACTTCTTGGAGTTGACTTTTTGGAATTGACTTTTTCACCAACTTCTATTGATTTGCAGTTAAAATTTGTGCGCGTGACGTCATTTCTGCTTTTAGGCCTATTGCATGACTTACCTCACTCAAAAAAATGTCTCCTGAACTCACTTATGGAACTTTAAATTTTGTGAACATTTTAGTTAAAGGTCAATAGTGTGCATCTAAGTAGTCCCAAACTTATACGCCCTAATTCTTGAGTATTAGTCTTGAGTTTTTGATTTCGAATATCAATTTGGAAAAAGCTCTCTGAGCACATTTTCCTTATAGACCGTATGTGTCATAAAATTGACAGTCCGAATCTATCCCTAGTGGTCTATTAAAGGACTGGTGGACGATCTCTTATTTCTTTGGTTGTTTCAGTTCATGGAAGGCCACAAGCGTCTATCGCGGCTATTTTCCGGCAATCTGCCGGCTATGTTCTATTTCGCTGTTTTTTCGTCTTCTCACTTAGTCGCTCTAACGATGTTTCCCATCGTGTTTCTAGTCATAACCAATTTAACCTATTTAACGGTTGCAGCTGATAGTTGAAGAATTTTAGGACTTTCCATTAAATATTATTCAATAATTCTATTTTGCCCGTTTAGTTGTTTTTTTTTGTTGCTATATCTTTTAGTATAGTAATGTTTGACTTTTTCTAATGAAGCATAACTGAACCTATTTAATGCTTTCAGTTGATCGTTAAACTTTTTTAATAGCCGCCGTCAGCCTCTCAAACGGCTATTATTTAGAAGCTCTCCTTCTTTACAATTCAAAGAATTTGAATTGTATTGGGGCGCTTTCTTTTTTTAAGATCTGTTCACACATTTTTATGATTTTTGAAGTCAAATTGGAGTAGTGATTTTGGTCACGCCGAAACAGGAAGTGGAGCAAAAAAGCGAGTGGCTTTGCGGCGTGAAATTTTTTCGCTCTAAATTTAAAGTAGAGTGAGAAAATGGTGTTTGAACAAAAATTCGGTTTCTCGGTAGTGGTTTTTTGTTCACATGCGGCAATTTCACTTCGATTTTTACTGTTTTTTTAATATTTTGGATCTGATTTTTTTCTTATTGGTTTTCCAATCTATTTATAGTTCATTCTAGGTCTATTTTTTTGTTTAAACCAAATTTCAGTTTTCGCTAGAGGTTTTTCTTTGTTCACATGCTGCATTTGAACTTTGATTTACTGTTTTTTAAGAAAATTTTTGATCTAGTTTTTTTAAATGGTTTTCCCAGTTCATTCATAGTCCCTAATAGGTCTAGTCTTTTGTTTAGTCAATGAAAATTCTTTCAATTGTACGTCAGGGCTTATCCTATTTTTTAATGCGCTTTTCCTTTTGATCGCGTTTTTCGTATTACATAAGTCACGACTTTCACGTTTGACTTCAGACTTACCTCACTCACTGTTTCAACTGAATGGTTTTTAAATCCATTCACTCAATGAATTACCCAAGATAGTGAATACAGTCAAGGTCAAAAAGAGCAAAATAAAAAAAGACGGGATAAACCGATCAAGCCCGGTCATAAAGTCATCGATAATTATGTTTCTACCGATCGATGTATTCCCCGAGGAAGACATATGGGTGTTATCATTTGCAATCCTTTCTAAAGAATAATTTTAAAGCTAAGTTTTTTTTACACAATTTTGTTTAACTCGGGAATATTAATGGCTGTGTAGTAATCGCGGAAGCTATTATTGAAACTGTACGTCGAATTAGAAAGAACACTTTTTGACACTGAAATAGAAAAAAAGTTGGTCAAATTATCTCTTCTTTTTTTCTTTTTCTGTTCCAATCCTTATGTGCATCACGGGGCTATTTTCCCGCAATCTGACGGCTATGGTTGTAACTTTGGTCATGTTTTTTAAAAAATTTCAGTGAATTGTTCAGTTTTCACTCTGGCTAATTTTGTCATCTCGGCATATAATCCAATAATGACACGTGGGATTTTTTTAAATTGCTATCAAAAGAAGTTTCAAGCAGTTATTGTAAATATGTGTCTCTTTTTGCTCGGCCGTTATCTTTTAAGACATTGTTCTATTTCAACCTCTTGTGACTTTTTTACGCTTGACTTCTTGTTTTTTTTGCTTGGCCTAAATAGCTGTTATTAAGAAATTTAAGCTGCATTGCAAAAATAAATGTGATTGTAAGCTAGGAGCTCATAAGGCCCAGAAACTCGAGTTGTTAGTGCTTGAGTCAGTCGAGGACGCAGGAGGGTGAGGGTTCGAATCCCTCCCTAGTCAGATTGTTTGCAACCATAAAGGAAATTTTTTCTTTGCTACAATCCCCTCTGAATTAAATAGTGCCGCCTGGGCTTCGAGAGAAATTTGTCCGTCAGTCGGTTTAAGTTCTCTTTTACCACAGTTAGTTGATTTTTAACAGTTTGACAGTGTTTTTTAGTAATACATAAGCGTTTTTCAGTTATGCTTTTATTGTGGCATTCAATAGTTTTCATGCTTAAGCACCATTTGTTTCGGGACTGATTGTTTTTTGTTTACTATTTCCACTGTTGTTGTTTTTTTTTGCCACGTCCCTTATAGTGCTTGATATTAAGATTATGTGCTTAACGTTAAACAGTTTGATGCGCTTAAAGTTTTCAGTATATAGTCACTGATTTAATGACTTCCACTTCATAAAAATTGGATTTCTTCTGTTGAAAATTGGCTTTTGCTCTGATGTTTTAATTTTGTTTGCGGAATTATTTGCTCTGCTGAGAAATATATGAAAATGCTCGATCGATTCTTCTTTTGTCTGTTTCGTTGTGCGTAGCATATATCGGTCGAATGTGATATCTCTTGATCTAAAGAAAAGCCTGCTCCATGATAAGCCAAAGTTCTACTGAAGTTAGGATATTCATTCTAAGGTGCGAATTTCGGCTACTAACAATTCTCCTCCCTTCAGTTCCAATGCTGAGGTATATTACAGGGACAGTTTTTCGGTCTGCTTGGTTCAAGGGCTTATAACCCTATATTATTCCGATTTTCATTTGACGTTGATAAGTTTTCCCAGTTCATCTTTGACTCTGCATTACGAGCTAGTCTCTCGCGTTCTGATTGTGCTGATGATCGTTGAATGGTGTCTTTCCGGTTAAACTTGTTCTGGCTGAGAGCCGAGTAGAGTGTCTAGAATTATGTTTCCCTTCGCTAGAAGAGCTAACTTTAACTGAATCTGTCATTTCTCCCGTTTGAGAGGAGGATCCGAGCTTGGTTTCTCCCAAAAGGTCTCGATGCCTAAAGGGGTCCGTTTGTGAGAAGCTGATTGCGCCATATCGTACACAAACAGATTTTTGTACTTTGCTTGAGGTTCGAATTAGCTTTCGGTTATTACGAATGATGTTTCGCTCAGCGCGTACGCTTTACAAATTCTAGTAGAATGATTCACTAGGCGAGTTGCCCAGTTAAATCTTGTCTGCTAAACTTGAAGATGAAGGCGACTTGCAGAATTAAATGAATGAAATAGAGCAAGTATACATAAGCAGCAAAAATAAGAGAATGAATCTTCAAGAGATACCTAAGTCACGAACAATATAAACAATAGACATTTTAACAACAAACAATTAAGTGCATCATTAAATTAAGTACATCGTATATGAATTTTTTTTGCACTAGATTAAATTAGGTTACTATGCACATCTCTCAAGGGAAGTATGCAGCATTTATTTTGCTTTTTGGTCTTTTTATGCAATGTTTCTGGCTTATCATTTTTTCCGTTCCGCCATTTGACTTTTTTGTCGATTGGCCATTTCGCGATTTGCTCTCTTTCCTAATACTAGGCAGCTGATTTAATTTGGCGGTATTTCATCTCTAATAGTCAGATGAAAGAATCATTTAAATTGGCATTTTTCACTTCTAAATTTAGTGGTGGCCTGAAAGCTCCAATAACATCACTTGTAGCGTCTTTGTGTGTTATCTATGCTACTATCCCGGATGAAATTAATTCGACGTCCTGCCAGTGTTCGTGAGCAGTTCGTCCAAAGTTAGTCGGTCTGTTATAAAATTTTAGGCGAAAAAAATCGGCATACAAAAGGGGAACACTTTTGTCAGAGGTGTGAAATATGACGTTGTCGTAATCCCTGCTTTTTTCCTTTTTTTCCACTTTGGGTGGTTAACTATGTATTTTGTCTGTTTTTTCGAGCTGTCGTATGATTTCTTGGCAGTTATTTGACATTATGGTATGTATGCTTTTACTAGAGAGAATATGACTTGTTTTCAGGTGCCATAGTGTATCAGATCTCTTTTTCTGCTGAACAGCTGTAGGACAAAGAATTCAAATTTTATTGGGGCGCTGTCTTTTTTTATAGCTGCGAAGCTGTAAGCTGAGCGAAGCTATATTGCGGTGCTCTTGGTTTTTTTACAATTCAAAGAATTTGAATTGTATTGGGGCGCTGTCTTTTTTACGACTCGAAGAGGAGTATTGGAGAAGTCCTTTTTTTTAATCAATTTATTGGAGTGATTTTTGAAGCGGGAAATGAAACGCGTGAAAAAATTTGGAGTGATTTTGGTGCTGAACAAAAGTGAAGAGCGGAGCGAAAAGAGAGTGGTTTTTGTTCATACCGCTGTTTTTGAGAGAGCGAGAAATTGATGTGTGAAAAAATTTTCTCTAAGCGAGCGAAATTTTTTTGTTCACGTGCGGCATTTAAAAGCAGATTTTTGCAACTTTTGATGGTTATAAGGTTTGATTATGATATTGTATTAGTTTTAGGTCTGTTTTGATAGGAATTGAAGGTTTCAAGTATTTAATTTGATTTTTAATGCTAATTTGGAGATTTTTGATCAGTTTTGTTGATTTTTAGACGAAATTTAATGATTTTTTACCTGTTTTTTGTTTTACTGCTTTAAGTGGGATTTGAATAGAAGCTTTTTACTTAAGGAATTGTCAGATAACAATTGATTAAAGTTTTGTGGGTATAAATCATTTTTATCTTAGGAAAAATGACAGAAAAATTGAGAAATTTTAAACCATTTTTCTCATTTTTTGCAGTTTTTCTTTTTTAATCTTACACAAGCTTCTTACCCACCCTATTATAACTTGCCCATTGTCTTGCGGGTACTTCATTGCTCTAATTGCAAGCGAACCTTATTCGGTTTTATGTTTCCTTGTACTATTAAAAAAAACGCATTTAGTTTTTATAGTTTTTTGTTCAATTTGTTTTTGTATGCCGTTTCTATTCTTCCTTAATTTCTTTATGGCATCTGCGGAGGTTTAGGGTTCACAATAGTTGTTCTAGTTGTTTAGTAATAAGTATGAGCAGTTTTGGATATGAATTTTTTTTTGAGAAATATGACAAAAAAAGGCGAAAATTGGAACTATTTTTCTTACTTTTTTGGCAGTTTTTCGGGGTTTTCTGTTTTTTAGACAGTTTCTTAGCCTATTATGAATTTCCTATTGTTTTGCGAGCATCTGGACACCCTATTGGCTGAAAAGATTTTTTCTTTGGATTTATATGCTTTTGTAATATTAAAAAAAATTACTAAATTTTTCCAGTTTTTTAGTGCAAGTTGTTTTTAAGAGCTTTTTTAAATAATTTGGCTTCAAGTGTTTTTAAAACATTCGCTTAAGTGATTTTAGTAAGTACTAGTTGTTCTGATGAAGTAATTTTGGCAGGGATTGTTATTTCGGGATCTCATTTTATAACAAAATTTGATCAGATGTTTTTTTCAGATTTTAACAGGTTTGATTTTTTGTTTTTACTTTTTTGTTTTATGGTTTGATTTCGAGATAATCAGAAATCAGTGGAGGCCAAATTTTTCTTATGAGTAGTTGGATGGCGATTAAATGGATTTTCACTTCGAGTCGTTTCCGGAATTCTTCCGGCTATGTTTTTTTTTTAAGATCTGTTCACACATTTTCATGATTTTTGAAGTCAAATTGGAGTAGTGATTTTGGTCACGCCGAAACAGGAAATGGAGCGAAAAAGCGAGTGGTTTTGCGGCGTGAAATTTTTTCGCTCTAATTTTAAAGTAGAGTGAGAATATGGTGTTTGAACAAAAATTCGCTTTATCGGTAGTGATTTTTTGTTCACATGCGGCAATTTCACTTTGATTTTTACTGTTTTTTCGATTTTTTGGATCGGATTTTTTTTCTAAATGGTTTTACCAATCCATTCATAGTCCGTTCTAGGTCTAGTTTTCTGTTTAGTCAATGAAAATTCTTTGAATTGTACCTCAGGACTTGTCCTGCTATGTTTTTTTGTTTCGTCGTCTGACGCTCTTTTTTCGTTTTACATTTGTTCACACAGCAAAGCAGTCAAATTTTCTGAATGACTTCTTCTTCTCACTAACGGAATTTGCGCGCGTGACGTCATTTCTCACTCGCTTTAGTAAAAGTTTTTAGGTTATTTGCGTGATTAGATTTTGATTATACGTGACTTACCTCACTCAATAAAATGACTTATGCACTTTAAAACAGTTTAATTTGAATTTGTTTAAGGTCAAAGGAACTCATATGTGCAGTAAAGTTCCCTAATAAGAAGCTTCTGTGGAATGAATTTTAACACGCTTTATTAATTTATCGCTGAATGTTTTTTACCTAGTTTTTTTGAGCGGCGTTTTTTTTTTTCAATTTAGATCTGTATCTCTTTCTATCTCTATTATATGGCACGCAGGTCTATTCTTTCGCAGCTATTCCGGCAATCTGCCGGCTATGTTTGAGAATGTTAACATTTTTGGTTTTGTCATAAGAAGTCGAGTTGATATGATTTTGATCATACTTTGAACATCTTACAACACTCAACAAATTACTCTCGCTCTTTCAAACCTATGTTAAATTAGAATTAGTTAAAGTTTTGTGAAAGGCTTTGCGAAGTATAATTGAACAAGCAATATCAATTTATTTCTTAAAAGTTTCAACTCATTTCTGTATCTCTTTGGCAGACTGTAAAGAAGTCATTGAACATTGAAAGACCAAATTAAGGGAAATAGGATGCGCTGATAAATCTCAATGTCTGTTTTCAATTCCATTGGGTCAAAATCTTTCCTTGACCCAACGATTCTTGCTATTGGCATCAAGCATTTATTTAGAAGCTACATTTTTATATCAATCGCAGACGACAATAAATCTGAATGCACCTGAATTTGGGACCTTTGTTGTTCGTATTAATAGCCGCGTCCTCAATTCTAGGCGGCTATTATAGCGCTCCTAATTTTTTTTTACAATTCAAAGAATTTGAAGTGTATTGGTGCGCTGTGTTTTTACAATTCAAAGAATTTGAATTGTATTGGGGCGCTGTCTTTTTTTAAGATCTGTTCACACATTTTCATGATTTTTGAAGTCAAATTGGAGTAGTGATTTTGGTCACGCCGAAACAGGAAGTGGAGCAAAAAAGCGAGTGGCTTTGCGGCGTGAAATTTTTTCGCTCTAAATTTAAAGTAGAGTGAGAAAATGGTGTTTGAACAAAAATTCGCTTTCTCGCTAGTGGTTTTTTGTTCACATGCGGCAATTTCACTTTGATTTTTACTGTTTTTCAATTTTTTGGATCGGATTTTTTTCTAAATGGTTTTTCCAATCCATTCATAGTCCGTTTTAGGTCTAGTTTTTTTTAGTCAATGAAAATTCTTTGAATTGTACGTCAGGACTTGTCCTGCTATGTTTTTTTTTTAAGATGTGTTCACACATTTTTCCATGACTTTGATCTTTCAAAACGGGAGAAACAGGTAAAGCCTAGCGGGCATTAAGTTTCATTAGAGGCCCAAAGTGGGCTTAAGTATTCCGTCAAGTGCTTATAGTGGTGCAGCTGCTGGGATGGCCTTAATTTAAGGTTAAAAGGTCATTTTTAGGAGTTTTTGGGCTCAAAATGGTGCAATTTTTCATGTTTTTTGTGATTTTTGTTTTTTTGTTTGATTTGTCATAGGTTGAAGTTTTTAAAAGTTGATGAAGGCCTTTTGTGAAACAAAATTGCTTGTTATGACCATTTTACGAGCTATATGTTTTATTACTACAAACACAAACACACAAAATGATAAAAAAAATTTTTGCAATTTTTTTCAGGTTTTTCTGAAAATTTTTGTCATTTTCTGAGTTTTTTTAGCCCTAGGTGTCAAGAAACCTCCTCTAGGGTTTTATAATGGGTTTGATGATAGGTTAATGCATAGTTTCTTGTGATAATGGAATTGTTTTCAACCTTCTGCCATTATGAATATTAGCTTTTTTGACAAAACTTGCAATTTCTTTCATATTTTTTGACATTTATTGTCGTTATTCAAGTTCTTTGAGTCCCAGGGGCCAGAAAACCTCATTAGGGGTTGGATAATAAGCTACTGAAGAAATTTTAGTAGCCATGGAATAGGTTTCAACTTTTGAATATCACAAATTTTAGCAATTTTTTTGACAAAATTCGCAATTTTTTCGTTTTTGTAAATTTTCATCAGTTTTTCGATTTTTCCAGCTTCAGGGACCAGGTAATCTCCTTGGAGGTTTGTTAATAGGAAAATGCATAGTTTCTAGTAACAATGGAATGGTTTTTAGCATTTTAATGTCTCGAATTTTAGCATTTTTTTAAATAAAATCTGCAATGTTTTAAGGTTTCCTAAAGTTTTTGTCAGTTTTGATTTTCGTCCATTCTCAAGTGTCAAGAAACCTATTCCACGTTCTGATAAAAAGTTACTGCATGGTTTTTAGTTTCAATGGAGTTGTTTTCAACAATTTAACCTTTCGACTTTTAGATGTTTTTTGATAGAGTTTGCAATTTTATGTTTTTTAAAACATTTATTTTATTTATTTTTTCTTGCCTCAGTAGCTGGGTAACCTAATCCAGGGATTAATAGTATGTTATTGAATAGTTGCTAGGGGGCTATTGAATGGCTTTCAACATTTTAATAGATGCAATTTCTATTTTTTGAAGTTTGAAATTTCTAAAAAATATTTCCTATCGATCTATGAGCCAATGACTTTTTAAAGCTTGGAATTGGGTTACTGAATAGTCTCTGGAGACACAGAAATGATTCTCAACATATTTATATCACCATTTTCAGCAACATTTCTTTATAATTTGCAGTTGATTTCTTTTTTTCAAATTTTTTGGTCAATGTCGAGTTAATCTATCTTCAAGGGCCAATGAATAGTTTTGAGGTCTTGCAGATATAATACTGGACCAATTGCAGAAACAAAATTTTGTTTTTAACATATTTTTTTGAAATAGGTATTTTTAAAGGGAGAAAATTTGGGTTTAGGTTTAAAAGCTTCAAGAGTTTTAGCAATGAGTTTTTGTTTAGTTTCTCTATTTTTTTTTATGATTTTTGTGTTCTGGCTGGCGTTGTTCAATTGATCGGCTGGTCAGCTAGAGTACGTCTGAGTTTTTCATTCAATTCTTTGAATTGTATTTCGGGATTTGTCCTGATATGTTTTTTTACTTCGTCTAACAGATTTTTGTTTCGTCTTACCGTGACTTCTTGGAATTGACTTCTTCAATGACTTACCTCACTCAAAAAAATGACTTCTGAGCTCACTTATGAAACTTTAACTTTTATGAACATTTACATATTAAAGGTCAATAGTGTGCATCTAAATAGTGCCAACATATGCCCTAATTCTTGAATATTAGAGTCTTGAGTTTTTGATTTTAAATATTAATTTTGGGATCTTTTCCCTTTGTGCCCCCCCCCAAATATTGCATGTGCATCGGGGGGGGGGGGGGGGGGAATTAATATGCGCCCATTGAGCTGAGAGGGCACAAACGGAAAAGATCCTAATTTTGAAAAGCCCTATTAGGGCTTTCTCCTTATAGAGCTTATGTGTCTCATAAAAATGACAGTCTGAAGCTAATCCAAAAAGTCTAGTTGTCTATTAAAGGACTGGTGGTCGATCTGTCTATTTTATTTCTGTCTATAGGTGTTTCAATTCATGTAACGCCACAGGCGTCTATCGCGGCTTTTTTCCGACAATCTGCGGGCTATGTTCAAAATTTTAAAGTCTATTAGCAGACTTCTTTTCCGTATCTTTTGCTTTTGTTTGCATGCTTCAAATTCATAATTATCAATCACAGCTTTTTGAGAATTTGTTGGTTGTTTTTTATTTGCTCTCAAACGATGTTTGTAGCAATTATATTAATCTTGTCGGTCTTTGTTATTCGATTTTTTGCTTGGCCGATTTTTCGTCTGACGCTTTTGACTTTTCGTCCTCCAAAACGGGATAAACAGGTAGCTCCCAGCGGGCATTAAGTGCTCTTAGAGCCTTTCAGCTGTTTTAGCTCAGACTGTTTTGGAGACATAATGGTGTGAAGGGCGGTTCTTAGAGATTGAAGACACCTCCATTGTTGACCCCCCCTCCCAACAATTGCCCCCCCCCCCCCGCCACCACTTTGTTGCCCCCACCCCACTGTTGCCCACCCCCTCCCTCCCCATCAGCTCCCCGATGCACCCCCCGCCACCACGTTGTTGCCCCCACCCCACTGTTGCTCACCCCCTCCCTCCCCATTAGCAACCCGGTGTACCCCCTTCCCCCCCCCCCCCACCCTTCCCCGTGTCTACTGACGAACAACCGATCGCTAAAAACCAGCAATTTTATACTGATTTTCACAATTTTTTTTCAAGCTTTTTGAAAATTTTTGTCATTTTTTGAGATTTTTAGGTTCTAGTTGTCAAGGAACCTCCTCTAGAATTTTATAATAGGTTACTGCATAGCTTCTAGTGGTAGTGGAATGGTTTCAGCATTTTAACATCACGAAATTTAGCATTTTCTTGACAAAACGTGCAAATTTTTGACATTAATTTTTAGTTATTCACGTGTTTCCAGACACATGGGCCAAAAAAAGTCCTGATAGGTTTGATAATAAGTTACTGAAAAAAAATTGTTTGCCATGGTTTAGTTTTCAACTTTTGAATGACAAACTTTAGCAATTTTTTAATTACTTTTGTTTTCAAGTTTTTGTCAGTTTTTAGGTTTCTCTGGCCTCAAAGGCCGAGGAACCTCCTCTAGGGTTTGACAATAGATTACTAGATTACTGTATAGTTTCTAATTGTAATGGAATGCTTTTCAAGATTTAACACCACGAATTTTAGCTTTTTTTATTACAAAATTTGCGATTTTTCAATATTCCTGTTTTCCAGCCTAACAGGAAATCTGAGTTAGGGTTGATGAGTTACGAGAAAATCTTTTTTGGTCATGGATTAGTTTTCAACTTTTATAATCACAATTATTAGCGGTTTTTTTATGCAACTTGCAGTTTTTTACAAGTTTTTGGAAGTTTTTTTGTCATTTTTGTAAGCTTCTCCAGCCTCAAGAGCCACATAATCTCCTCTAGGAATTGATTATAGGCTACTTCATAGCTTCTAAATGTAATGGGATGTTTTTCAAGATTTTGATATCAGCAACTTTTAGGAAATTTTTGCAATTTTTTTAAGTGATTTGAATCTCTTTGAACTTTTGTCATTTTTTCTGGCACCAGGGTCCGAGGGATCTTCTGCAAGGCTTGATAATAAGCTGTCGCATAGTTTCTAGAACTAATGGAATGGGTATCAATCTTTTAATGACTCCAGCTTTAGCAGTTTTTTTGATAAATTTTCAAATTTTCATATTTGTTATCATGTTCAAATTTATGGTTCTTTATGAGCGAGTGAAACTATTAAAAGCTTGAAATAGGGATAATGGATTATCTCTTGAGACGATAAATTGATTTTGAAGATTTTAATACCTTGAATTTTAGAAACATTTTAAAATTTGCAATTGTTTTCAAAATTTTTGACTTTTTGTCCTCTTCCGAGTTTAATGATCATTACTGGCCAACGAAGCTTTTCAAATCTTTCAGATAGGTTACTTGACATATCTCCGGAGACAAAAAATTGTTTTGAAAATTTTCACTGCAAAATCTGGAAGCTTTTTAAAAATTTTCAATATTTTGCAAATTTTTAAAATATCAGTTATTTGATTTATTTAAAGGCTAGAAAACTAAAGGTCGCAGAGTCGAATCAAGCTAGAGCAAGCCTCACTGAGCCGTGGCTAGCTACTGACAAAGCCAACCGCTCGCCGGTCGTTTGAGAGCAATTCGCCCGACGTTATTCGGTTGTTTTTTTTAGATATGATATAAAGAATTTTAATCAAACCGAGTTATCTTCCAATTATTAAAGCATTCATGAAAGCGATATGTAAGGTTCAATTAAAAATTGTTTGTCAGCCATGTTGTAATTGGTAAGAGTTTCTTTTGAATCAAATTTATTTTAATGTTAAGGTAAAATTTTCCCTTTTCACTGATAGAAAGAGACATGTATGTTGATATTCAACTCTAGGTCAATGAGATGGTAAGAATATAGCACTGACAATTGTCATTGGAGATGAGTTTCATTATCAAGTTTGTTGAAATTGATCTTATGACGCGTTTTAGCGAATGTAGACAGACTCCGCTATGTTAATTTTGTTGTGCTTCCCTGCATCGAGCTTGATCACCAGCTGTTTATTTGTTCATGCGCTTTGTGTAACAAAATTGTTGCAAAATTGACTGAAAGTGGGTAAACAATTATACTACCCTCGTAGAGTTACTATGTTCCGATCGAAGAGGTCCAAATTGAAAAGGCTCTTTTTTTAGCGCAAGATAGGTTAGTGTTCGCTATTTTTATCCAGCTTCCAGTTGCGACGACTCATTGAGTGCTTTTGCTTTTTAATAGCGCCAGCGACTTTCTGAATTGTATCAGTAATAAAGAAATTAGTTTACCACGCTTTCAAAAAGGGCGTGGCTACTATTCCCGGAAAGTTGTAAATCAGTTTTATGTAAATTGTTAAGGAGAGGAATTCATGTCATTCTTAGTCAAAAGTTAATACTTTGAGTCCGCATTTTAGATTGTTGAAGAGTGTTTTCAATGGCTATTATTCTTTTTCATTAGAAAATTTCAATTGTTGCTTGCATCCTCTTCGTTATCAAATTTGTATCGGGTTTCTCCGTTTCGCATTTTGAATTTTTCGATTTTTCCAAGAGAAATATTGAGAAACTTCAAACATGAAGTAACATGTTGGCATGATTGCATCTTAGGCTTTGCATTTGTCTCTAAAGGCTTAAACAAAATTGTTTTGTCCAAGGTATTGAATGGATCTATCTTTTCCATCCGTTTCTGTCATAACGTCACAAAACGTCCACAAAAAAGCAAATGTGCTTGGTTTTTTTCGGAGTTTGTCATGGCCCATGTTTTAAGATTAGAGATATAAGCGAGCGTGGAAGACGGTGACAGTGAATTGAATTTAGTTCAAATTTGAGAAAGTTTGGAGATATCCATCACATTTGTCCATGATTTGTGCTTGAGCTATCGTCGAACGAAAACTGTTTAAAATTTTCCAATTAAGCAGAAATCGAAGAAATCCTGATCGATTTTTAATTAGACAAAGGTTCTTTATTAATAGCCGCAAAGCGATAGCTGGGGATATTATTGGCCTTCTCTTGGTTTTTTTTACAATTCAAAGGATTTGAATTGTATTGGGGCGCTGTCTTTTTTTTAATAGCCGCCCTCATCTTCTCAGCCCGCTATTATAGCGCTCCTATTTTTTTTTTACTTCGTCGAATAAAAAAATGTTTCGCTTTACCTCATTTTGCCGCTTTTTCAACATTTTGCGTGATATCTTTTTGACTTCTCCAGGCTAGTTTCTCTCTTTTCTCATTCTGCTAAAAGTGATTTTGAACATCAGTTGCTCAGCAAAGCAATTCAAAATGAACAGAGTCAGTATAAAAAATTGAAGTCAGAAGTAGAAACGGGATAAACCCATAAAGCCCAATTTTAGATGCCCGCTTTTTGAACGTCGTTCCTATAGGTCTTAGTTACCATCTCTAATGCTTATTGGTATTAATAGTAGCCCCTGTAGCCTCTCTCTAAGAAACAGAATTACATTATGTTCAACTACGAAATGCCATCAAAATAAATCGGACTTAAAAAATGTTTTTGAACAAAAATCTTTTTTTTTCAATATCTACTCTTTCAATCCCAATCATGCCTATTGGAATCAACGGCGGCTATTTTCCGGCAATCTGCCGGGTATGTTTAAGATCTGTTCACATATTTTCATGATTTTTGAAGTCAACTTGGAGTAGTGATTTTGGTCACGCCGAAACAGGTAGTGAAGCGAAGAAGCAAGTGGTTTTGCGGCGTGAAATTTTTTCGCTTTAAATTTAAAATAGAGTGAGAAAACGGTGTTTGAACAAAAATTCGCTTTCTCGCTAGTGGTTTTTTGTTCACATGCGGCAATTTCACTGCCGCATGGTTTTTCCAATCCATTCATAGTCCGTTTTAGGTCTAGTGTTTTTAGTCAATGAGAATTCTTTGAATTGTACGTCAGGACTTTTCCTGCTATGTTTTTTATTTCGTCGTCATGATTTTTGTTACGACCATATGACGTCACAGCCACTTTTTGTTCATTCGTTCATGCAATTTCAACTGAATTGCATGTGTGACGTCATTTTTCGCTCTTAGTGGAGCGAGTTTTGTTCATGCGCGTGATTAATTTTTTGGTCACTTGACTTACCTCACTCTCAAAAATGACTTCCTCAATTTGAAATTGACTTTTGTTTACTTTAATTCAAAGAGATAAGGTCAAATGGGTGTGTGTCACTTTAAATGAAGGTTGTTTGAGATCAGCTAATAGAGGCAGCAATAACTTATACAGATTTTTAATCAAACTATAACAGATCAGCCTTCAATGAAAAGACGAATTTTTTTGTTCTATCTTTTTACTGGTTCTTTAGACTGCCGATCTACGAATCTATTGCAATCTGCCATCTATGTTTTTGCTTATTGCTGATTAAAAAGGCAAATCGATGGTTTGAATGTACTCATAATAAGGTAATTAACAAAGTGTAGTCTTAGATCATTATAAATTCAATCGAGAATTCTAGCTTCAAGCTAATTGATTGCAATAAAGACCGTGGAAAGTAGCGACACAAAGCGGATAAATGTGACAAGATTTTGCGACATTTGTCCACATTGTCCACATCAGAGTTGGTCAGATTGACCGAAAAAGGTCTTCTCCCCCATTCCTATAATTAATTAATTTGCCTGCTTTTTCCGAAACTTTTTTGTCAGTAATCCTAGGCAATATACTTTTTGCCGTCTGGTTCTGTTGTTTGTATTCTACTATAAGGTTGGGCTATTGGTTGTTCAAGAGTTCCATTGGTACGAGTCGGTTGTGGCACTTTGCCGCTGATGTTTTTATGCAATGTTTGTGCTAGACTTATTTTTCGATTTTGTGTCTTTGACTTCTTGCGTTTCGCCTCATCTAAATCGCTCTCATAAGCTCAAAAGATTTCTTTTGTTCGCATTTATTCCGGTGCTTTTTGCTTTTGCGAGTGGCATTGTTCTTTACACTAATTAGCGGCCAGATATAATTACCTGATGACTTAACTCGTAAATGAATTAACGAGGTCACTTTAGGTCATCACTTGGAGAATGTCCGAAAAATCGAGTATACATACTCGATTTCATCATGCTTTTTCACGACCCATGTTTCAAGTTTAGAATTGTAAGCGTGTGTGGAAACGAGTGAAGCTAGGCTAATTTATTTCAAATTTGCTTTAAATAACCCCTTTCCCTTGGATACGGTATCTAATACCGAAATGAAGGAAAGCCTAATTCGTGATTAATTTCAGAAATGTCCCTCTCGATAACTAATTGTGTATTAAGAAGACAATTAATAATATAATAATAAATTGTTTCCATCAGTCAATAAGTAGCTTTTCACAATTACCTGTACAAATACAATCACATATTTGACTGTGGGAGAGCACTATTGGGCCGATGGCCCGTTCTCAAGTGTCTCGTTCAGTTTATCTGGATGAAAGTGATTCAAAATGTAGAAAGAAAAAAAAGAGGAAGCGCTATTTTTCAAGGTATCATTAAATCTAGTGAAAAACATTATTCTGGTTATGGAACGCTTTTGAGTTGTGATATTAAAACTCATACAACAGCCTGACTATGTCCTCATTACCCAAAATATAATTATCTAGAAATTGATGACAGAAATTTTTTGTTTCGGCAGTAGACATGCTTTCAATCTTTTCTATTATTTCATCATCGTAACCTAGAAGCATTCTTAAGACCCGCCTTACCCTAACTATTATTGGAAAACTGTGAAATAGATTATCCTAACTATTATTGGAAAACTGTGAAACTGTGAAGGCAATTTTGCATTGAGAAACCCTTTGAAGTTGGTGAAATATTACTTTGTCCCCTTATGTTTTTTAGTGTTTGCTTAAGTACCTCATAGGCATGTAACTCTGAGGCTAAATAGATCCTATGTTTTACTCTTTCTTCGTAAGTGCTTTCAAACTTTTTTCGATGAAAAATTAGCCGCACGATACGTTTGACAACTTTGTCTATTTCCCTAATAGTTGTGATTGTTGTTGACCCGTATATCAGGACTCCGTATTGTACTATTGGCTGTATGTATGTTCTAAACGCTTTTATCATCTGTGATTCTCTCAAAACTTTTCTTAGTTTATAAAAGATAGAACATTTCGACAAAAGTTTTGTGACCACATGCTTTGAGTGCTTTGAGAAACGTAGATCATTATCTATTGTGATGCCCAGGTATTTGAAACTTTGTTTTTTTTCAATTTTAGTGTTTTTTATGAATGTTCTTGACACAACATTTTTTTGTTTTTTTTTTTTACCAAAAACATGCTTTTTGTTTTTTCCTTGTTCAGTGTTAGTTTATTTTTTATGAGCCAATCATTGACCTTATCTAGTGCTCTGTCGTGATCATCGTCAATTTTCGATGCAGAAATTCTGCTCTTCACAACAGTGTCATCGGCGTATAAAATAACATTTGATTTTTTCTGGGACAAACTTAAGTCATTCATGTAGATAATAAACAAAACAGGGCCAAGAATTGATCCTTGTGGCACGCCTAGTTCTTTAACATTCAGTTTGGACTTTTTATCTCCAATTAAAGTATATTGCATTCGTTTGGACAAATTTGATTTTAAAATGTTGTTTATTGGACCACGCAGACCATATCTATAACACTTTTGCAGTAGAATCTTGTGATCGACAGTATCAAAAGCTTTCTTTAAGTCTAGAAAGGTGCATTTGGTTTTTTCACTGTTGTTGTGGAGATTTGATCTTATTTCCTCTATTAAGGTTGCAATGGCATCAACTGTGCTCTTCCCGTGCCTGAAGCCAAATTGTGAATCTGAGAGAATTTGAAAACGTTTAGGTAGTTTTGAATTCGATCAAATTTAATCCGCTCAAAGACTTTCCCTATAATTGGTAGCAACGAGATGGGCCTGAAATTTGATGGGTCATCTTTATTTCCTTTTTTGAAGAACGGTATAACTTTTGCTATTTTCAAACACCCTGGGTATTGTCCAAGTTCTATGCATCTGTTAAACAAGAGTTGTAAAAGCGCTGCTAAGGAGTCAGAAACTTTTTAAATGAAAAAATAGTTCAAGTTATAGCAATCAAGGCTAACTTTGTTTTTACAGTTGTTGATAGCGTACATTACGTCATTTTCAGATATCGATTTTAGAAGCATACTTTGACTATCGTAACGGCACTTCTTGTTTAAAATTCTGCATTCAATTGTTTCCCAATGTTTGAGAAGAACTCGTTAAACTCTTCTATTTTATTTTGCGAGCAGAAAACTTTAGAGGACTCTGAATTGCCGGCTAAAGATCTGTAAAGCTCAAAAAAAGATTTTTTGTTTTTTTACCGAATCGGTTTTAAGTAGATTTTGATTTTTAGATCTGATGAGAGATTTAAGGTTTTTACAAGTTTTTTGAAAATTTTGGAGAATTTGTGGACTTCCAGTTGTATCTGCCAGTTTCTTAAGACTACGTTTTTTCGTCGCTAAGTTTTTAACCTCATTATCAATTCAATTTTAGTTCTTTTTTTGTGTACGATATTTTTCAGGAAGGTGACTGTTTAATGCTTCAGTGAGCAATCCGTGAAATTTTTTGAAGGCTTTGTCAATTGGTAAGAGTTCTAAACTACTTCTGTGGACCTCAAATTGATACCTGAGATCCTTTTCGAGTCTTTCTCTTGTAATTGGATTATCTGGGTTATGCCAATTGCGGCTTCTTAGAGCTTTAAAATACTTTTCTGGACTGCCATTGAGGTCAAAGGACCCTTCTACCGTGTGATGATCTGTTATACTGGTTGATTTAACTTTTGTTTCTATAAAAAAGTTAGAAAATTTTGCGTCAATGAGTGTACCTCTGCCATTTGATACCCTCGTTGGGTCGTTATTGCTTGATATACTGAGACCGTTTCCGGCTAAAAGGCTTTTAAGCTTTCGGCTTTTTTGCTGTTTATTAAAAAATTAACATTAAAATCCCCACAAAGTACGTGTTTTGTTTCTGGGTCAACCATTAGGCTGTCGAGATATCTTTCAACCGTCAAGAAATTGGCTTCATTAGTGCAATTTGGTGGCATGTAAATACATGAGAACCAGATTTCTTCTTTTATGTTTTTGATGGCGACTGTTAGTAGTTGAACGGAATTCGTTTCTAATTTTTTAACTATCTGACAATTTGTTATTTTTCAAGAAGAATGCAACACCTCCACCTCTTTTTTTACGATTGCTGGCTATAATTGTTTGATAACCATTCAAAGAAAAACAGTTACTGTTGTAGCTAGGATTTAACCAAGTCTCAGTAAGGCAAACTACTTCAGGTTTCTGAGACATGCTATTAATGTACACTTCAAACTCGTCTAGGTTCTTAGACACGGATCGAATGTTTTGAAGAACAAATTGGAACTGTACAGGATTACAGGTTCTTTTAATTGTCATTGTTGACGTAGAGACACTTTTCGTTATCAATTCCCTGCCATTGCAGTCTGGTTTTTTTCTTGTATAAAACTACCAACTATTTTGATATAACAGTGCTTAATTGTTTTTTTTTATTTGTTGCTTGCGGAAATCACCAGCAACAAATCAAAACATTCTGT
This sequence comes from Convolutriloba macropyga, assembly GCF_964194025.1. Classification (NCBI taxonomy): domain Eukaryota; kingdom Metazoa; phylum Xenacoelomorpha; order Acoela; family Convolutidae; genus Convolutriloba; species Convolutriloba macropyga. The sequence goes on along the minus strand of NC_134478.1, from coordinate 9,488,568 downwards.
TTCATTGCTCTCCTGCGCCCTGTCTGCATGGTTGCGTAAATCACAACCGACAGGCCGCCGCCTGCGGAAATCACAGGCAGAGGGCTGAAACAATTTTCAAAGATTTTTAGTTGAATTTGAGGTGATCTTATACATATATAAGCTGACTTTATGAAATTTAAAAAAACTTAAGTAATGAGCAAAAAAGGTTTAAAAAACATGATCCAAACGTTACGCACCTAAAGCTTGCGATAAGTTTCTACCCTAAATCTTGAGTTGTGCTCATATTATACACATTAAAGAAACCAAACAAAAATAATTGAGTTGTTTTAGCTTTTTATTACAGTTACTGAGTTTGTGAGATGTCGTTTGTTCTATTCCTTTTGAATATTAAGTCGTTTGTATGCAGGTGAGTTGATAACGTCGTCAGTAGAAGCTATTTCGAAATGTTTTTTTCGTTTTATAGCATTGATTGAGTCCAAATCTTCTATCTCGTTAATAATTTTGCCTTTTCACGAATTTTGCCTTTTCTCTACCATTTTCAACTAAAACGGAAACTGCACAATTGTGTGTTGCAGTAATCATGTTTCGTTTGTTTGCTTCGTTTTTGATCTGAGCTTCATATTCTGGTAGGGGCTCGTTTAGATAGATGAATTTGTTGTTTATCCTGTTTTTTGTTTTTCTGAGTCGTTTTCTTTTTTCATAGACACTATGTTTGTCGGCAAAATAAATAAATTTGCAAATTACTGTTGGCAGTTGAAACTCGTTTCCGGAATTGGGAATAATGTGACACGCTTTGATACTGTCCTCAGTAATTTCGACCCCCAAGAATTTCTCAAAAAAGTTTCGTGCGTTACATTACAAACTTGTCGAGCATCGAAGGGCGGATTAACGATTAGTAACGAGTCCTTGCGCGTGTATCTCTCTTGCGCTCTTAGGTGATCATTAATATTTTTCTTTGCTTTTAGTTCCCTAATTTCTTCGTCCTGTAAGTTATTTTTTGATTTCAAGAATTCGATTTCTTTTTTCAATACACTTCTGTGTCTTGAATACTACTCACGACAACCTCTGAAGCTAAGGGTTTGGACGTTGATGATGATGTGGCCTCATCTCCATTGCCGACTGATAACAATAGAAAAAAAATTAATAAAGTAAAAAGCAAATTAAATCAAAGATAACACTCGAATTGGAATCTTGTGCGATAAGACTGCAACAGCAAAGAAAGATTGTTCTTTTCAAGCGAACATTTAGAGTTTTAAAGTTTTCTCATAACGTTTCACTCAAGGTCAACCGACTGCTCTTCGTGAATTCAAACGTTTTGTTTTGTGCAACAAAAGTGCAACTTTTAAGAAAAAATCAAGCGGACTTCTTCTAACTAAAATTCATGTTTTTGAAATGTTCACACGCGCTATTAGGTCTTTAATTTGGTCTGGATTTTTCTAATAAAACTCGTGCAATAAAGTTTCAGACTAATTACATGTTCATATTGGTTTTCATGCCACAAAATGCAAAATTTATTGATTTTTGCATGTTCGGACATTGGCCACATATTGGTTACCATAAACGCTTCTGCAGTTAATAAAGGAGAACCGTTTAATCGAGGTTGTAAAAGTAAGGTTTTTGCAGTGAAATTAAATGAGGAATTTAAGCTAAAACTTTTGGTTTTCTAAAAAATACTGAATTTTTTTTACTGTGTCCACACCCAAATCAATCGAGTTTTATAACTATTGCCATCTAGTTTGTGTGGCATTTCGCAGCTTTTTGGGCCATATACCATTGACATTTGACCAGTTATTCATCCTCGAATGTGGGAAATTCTCTTTTGGCAGGTGCAGCATTGATTTACCGTGAAGATGGATGCTAGCCTCAAAATATAAAATTTTAGCGAAATTTGCGATTATATAAAAATTGACCCGTTTGGTGTAATATGAGTGAATATCTAGTGAATTATTTGACCTGTTTTAGGTGTTAATTTTTAGAATATTTGGAGAAGTATTTGAGAATTTTTTATGCAATGTTGAGGCGCAACTACTGTGAAATCCAAACAGTACTGGGTTGGAATCAACATATCTGAACTTGCAAAGCTTCAGTCTGTAAAAAAGAATACGTTGAACAAGTAGATCTTCATGTCAAGCTTACCTTTTTCGTAAATTAAATTTGGTTCTCTGTCAAGAAAACAAATTAGAAAACAAATGTCTAAGATTTTTTGGTGAAAGAATTTATCATTTTTCTTTTCCAGGTGGAGTTGGAGTTTGACGAGAAAACAGTTACCAGACAGTTGAAGTACACTGGAATGCTGGACACCATTCGAATACGCAGCTCTGGCTACAATGTCCGCATGCACTTCAATGTAAGAAGCGTGGCTTGATCATCATTAATAAATCTTGATTATCATAAATGTTGACCACCATAATTAGATATTTGCAACTGAACTCAGGATATCAGGAGTCCAAGGCATCTGCCCAATATTTCCCAAATTTTCGCGTGTTCGGGTCTTATGTCCCCTCATTCTTGTATATTTACCGGGGGGGGGGGATCGAATTATGCGTTCTATGCTTCACTTAACTGGGGAGGGACTGCGGTAATGAGAATTACTTGAATTTCACTGGAAGATTTCTGCGCAATCGACATCATTGGATTGCTAACAAAATTTTGTTGATTATTTATTTCGGTATGAAATGCTACGAGTCTCATAGGTGTTAGTGTGGGACAACATTTTTAGTTCTTTAATTTGAATTTAGGTTATTTGTGTGATAGCTTGGCAGCCTGATTTTTGTCCTTTTTTATTAGCAAGGCTGCGTTTTGGCTGTTTCATTTGAATAAGTATGAAACTTATCTCGACAATGTACATTGATGAATGGCTATTGTGTTTCGTAATTGGTTTTCAAAGCTATTTTATTGAAAATCTATTCTTGAGCTTTAGATTTGCTAGCTTCAGATTAAAATGAAAATGACGCATCGTTAAATCACTATATAATTCGTCTGTTCAATGAAAGTAACTATTGTTGAATTTCTCTGGACTTTACTTCATAAATCGTTTTACGTCATGTAATAAGAAATGGTTATCAAAACGGTTATCTGTTTTTGAATAGCTCACATGTTTATCTCGGTCTACGGGGAACTAAAAATGGGTGACCGGACAATAGATCGAAAGGACAACAGATCGAAAACAGAAAAATTGGGACAATAGATCGAAAATTAATCTTTATTCTTATTGGTTGAAATTAAGCATTATTTGCGAGCTGCAATATAATTACCACATTATGGCCATGCCTCGCGAGCCATGGCGATGCCTTAGCGGCCCGTGGGACTTGATATGAATCTATCACAACCGAACAAAATATCACAACAGAACATGCTATATGCTGTATAATATATGAGCGCTCAAATCTGATTGGCCAATACGTAACTTGAATAATTTAATTTTCGATCTATTGTCCCAATTTTCGCTTTCGATCTGTTGTCTTTCGATCTGTTGTCCTAGCACCCTAAAAATGTTGCAAGGATTGCAGATTGATTTTAGCTTAGTTGGGGTCGGGTTTACTGATGTAATATATCCTTAGAATTATATCTTTCTAGCCATAAAGAAAGGGGTACAACGTTCAATTAGCCAGGCTTCCAAGAATTACAGGCTAGCGCGCCTACCAATAGATTTTAATTATTATTGGGCTCATTTTTAGAAATTTGAGATAAAAAGTATTATACCAATTGTAATCCTTAGTTGATCCTGTAAACGAAGTTTATAGTAATTATTGTAAACATGTTGATCTTTTTAATGCAAATTTTTGCTTGACCGTTTTTGCGCTTTTCTTCTAGAACATTCTCAAGTGACTTTTCAAGTGACTTTTTCACGCTTTCGTTCTTCATTTTTGAGTGATATCTATTGTTCTCACTCCGAAGTAAAGCTTGTTGCTAAAATAAATACGATGCAGCATACCAACAAGCAGGGACTGATAGCCGAACCGAGTGGGCAGTGCTTCTGGTGAGAGCTCGGGAGGTCCATGGTTCAAATCCTGGCGTTGTCAACTGTTTTTGCACCCATAAAAAATTGATCTAGGCTACAGCCCCTGAATTAAATTGCCTCGCCTGTCGTTCATGAGCAATTGTTCCGACATTAGTTGGTTTATGTTTTTATTACTTGCTCTCTAGCGAAGCAAATTTTGTAAACGTCTTTTTACTACTCGAAGGGGTGTATGGAAACACATGCTTGGTGTGGGAAACTTCCCGAATATGTTACGCAAGCACTACGCAGTGCATAGCTATCAGCATTGTTGAAAAAGAAAGGCGGTATTTGCCCGATTGCAGTCGAGAAGGTCTCTGGCAGACGAATGGCTAAGTACTTAGCAAAGGATGCAAATTCAGAAGCAATAGATATTTTCAAAAACCTGCAATTTGTTGTTAGGGTGGAGGGTGAAGCGGAAGCCATTATACATAAGTCGAATCTTTCGTATGAAAAATACTCCCCTAGTCAGGTTCCACGGGTATTTTGCAAATTGATTTTTGTAATGCTTTAAATTCTGTAAAATCAGAGAAATTCTGAAAGCAGTTGCTACTTCAATGCCTGGCAATTGCAGCTTTTACCAATTTCTTTTACTCTCAAAACAGCTGGTTACTTTATGATAAATTTGTTATTAGCAGTGAAAGTGAAGTGCAATTAAGTAAACCATTGGTGTCGCTGATTTTTGCTGACGCTTTGGCCCATCATAGAGAAGATTCAGGAATCGTCACTAATTCTGCAACAACATTCTTGGTACTGTTTGATTAACTGGGCAACCTTGATGACCCTCAGTGTCTCTTAGTATTCTTACGCCACTGTATTTTGGCCTCGAAATATTGTTTTCCCGGTGTTGCCAGACGCCCAATTCATTTGTTAAATCGTGAAAAGAATTTGATGCCCAACAGCGGTGAAAACTTGAGCATCATCAATACTGTTCTTCCAAAAGAATCTGGGACTCAATCAACTTTACCTATAATCCTGCCAAGGCCAAGACTAGTATAAAGCATCATACGTTGTTTCTGTTTTCTCTTAGACTGCAATGATTTTCATAAACTTTACTCCAGCTTAGTACCACTAAATATTCAAAATTTTTTGCAACAGACAATCCAAGCAGCTCTTGTTAACGAACGTTTCAAAGTATCATAGAGTTTAGCTTCTCAGAGTTTAGCCACTGCTCTCATTGCCTGTGTGACATGTTGAGGCATTTAGTGCCAAATACAGGTTCCATGTCCCTATCTACAACGCAGAAAAGAAATGCCCTTTCTGTGGAGGAGTTCTTGACATCTCGTGTGATCATGCCAGAAAGTTTATCACGCTCCACAGATACCTTTGTCTCCTCGTGGAAAGCACGCAAAACTGGTTTTTATGTAACTGATTCTCCGTCGCTGCTATCCAACTTGGTCACGAAGACGTCTACAAAGGCATGATAAAAGCTTGATTCCTCAAATGAAAAGTATTGCCTCCACGACAATAATTCTTAAAAAATGGGAATTGATTTTTTCACTTTGCAATCGAGGTCCTTGGTGGAATATCGGCAGCTTCCAAGAAATTCTCAAGTGGTTAGCTATGACGTGATAATCGCTCTTTTCAGGCACAGGGGTTGTAGGTTACCTTCAGTAGACTCATACAATCCTTTTATATCACAGCTTTTCGGGGATCAGCAATGTTATTTCCAAGATCGGTCTTGTTTAATGTTTCACAGTACTTGCTCGCGCAACCACAGGGGAGATTGTTTGAATCATTGTCTGATGAGCAGGGATGTTGATAAGTTTTACCATTTTTTCTAGCCCATTGAGCGCGGAGTGAAAATAACTGAAGGTTGAAGTACATTTCGCGGCCTGGAAATCAGAAAGAGACGATAGAACACTCCGTCGAACACCGTGAACTAAAAATTCGCAAAGAGGTCAATCATTTGTAAGGTCAACATACAACATGAATGAGTTGCCTTAAAATCATTAAAATCATTAAAACCTGAGTGATCCCTAACGAATCATTTGTTGTTTTCACTCAAATGAAGTTATTAGGAATTATATTAGTCCTGTGGACCTTTTAATGCAGTTTTTCTCTCGACTGCATTTTTCTGATCCATTTGACTTTTCGTCCTCAGAAAGCGGGTTAAATATGTAGCGCTCGTAGAGCATTAAGAAAGCGAGCAGTTCTGTAGCCATACGCCCGACTGGTCTCCAATTATCCGACTCACCGAAACTGTTTCAGGAGACATTTTTAAGGTCTGAAAGGCGGTTATTAGTCTTAAAGGTTTGACTCCTCCCCCTCCCCTAACACCCCAGTCCACCCTCCTCCAAGCTGTAGATTTGGACTCACATCTGGTCACCCTACTGCGCTTATACACCCGCATAGTGATTTTTGGAAATAGTATTACATGAATAGATAAAGAATTAGCTCTGATTTTCGATTATTTGTGTTGATTATTTTTGACATTTTCTTTATTTTCTTTGTTGAAGTTTTCGTTGATGTTTTTGAGGTTCTTCAAGGTCTCGCTTTTTTTTGCTATTTCAGAATTTTTCTTCTCAAAATAGAATTTTTGACTATCCCTACTTGGCTGTTGAATGTCGCGCAAGAGTTCTATTCGTAACCAAAATCCTGTTTTCTTTTTTAATTGCTCTCAAAAGAACTTAGTAGCAATTATGTTTTCCTGTCGTTCTTTTTTAATCCGATTTTTTGTCCCCCCCCCCCCCCCCCCGCCCCCGTCCGGCCCTCCCAGCTCTACCCCCCTCGCTTGACCCCACCCCCCCCCCTTCCCCCAACTCACCCACTCTGTTCAACCCCTCCCCAATGCTAGCATCTGTAGGCTCTAGCTGGGTACTACCGAAGCCAACCACTGCCGATCGTTTGAGAGATATTCGTTCGATGATATTTGGTTATGTTTTAATTGCTCTCAAACGAAGTTAAAGCAATTATATTAGTCCTGTCGGTCTTTTTTTAATCCGATTTTTCGTCTGAGCCATTTGACTTTTCGTCCTCAAAACAGGATAAACAGGTAGCGCTCAGCGGGCATTAATTGCTCTTAGAGCTTTTCAGCTCATTACTCTGCGATTCACAGAAACTGTTTTGGAGACTTATACTTATGGTATGAAGTGCGGTTCTAAGAGGTTGACACCCCCCCCCCCCCCACATCAGCTCCCTCTCACTTCACTTCCCTCGCTATCCCCACCTCTGCACATCGTTGGCGTTCGTTTGAGAGCAATTCGCCCGACGTTAGTCGGTTATGTTCCGATCTTTTTTTGTCATTAATGATTAGTTGTAGTTGTCAATGCTTTTGCCTAAAAGTTTCTACGATTAATTTGCAATTTGTCTGAATTTGTTAAACTATTTTCTTCAATTTAGCTATAAATCTTCGATTGGTCTGGTATCGATTGACTATCAAAAAACCAAATCTAATATTGAAACGGGACTATCCCATGAAGATGGCTGAAACCTGGTACTTGAACTACGAGATACTGTTCTCTTAAGCCTTGGTTGACATGTTTATTGGTTTTTGTTAAGCCTTAGTTGACTTGATTATTGGTATTGATGCTAATCCATTTATCCTATTATTATGAAACATGAGTGGCATAACTGCAATGTAATCAGAAGTGACCACTTTTGAATTGTTTGAAAACAATTAGTGTTTTGGTGTGCTCTCTTCCGACAACCTGCAGCGTATGTTCATTCATACCGTTCTAAGAAAATCGAGATGATACCCTAACTCAGCATTCTTAGGCGGTGATTGTTGCTAAGCATTTATTTAATTATAGGCTTTTTTATTAAAATCAAATCGAATTTGAACTTCAACTTAATTTTTCGTTCAGTTAAAGTAATTTATCAATAGCCGCCGTCAGCCTCTCAAACGGCTATTATTTAGCCGCTCTTTTAAAATTCAAAGAATTTGAACTGTATTGGGGCGCTGTCTATAAGATCTGTTCACACATTTTCATGTTTTTTGAAGTCAAATTGGAGTAGTGATTGTGGTCACGCTGAAACAGGAAGTGGAGCGAAAAAGGGAGTGGTTTTGCGGCGTGAAATTTTTTCGCTCTAATTTTAATTTAGATTGAGAACAAAAATTCGCTTTCTTGCTTGTGGTTTTTTTGTTCACATGCGGCAATTTCACTTTGATTTTTACTGTTTTTTCAATTTTTTGGATCGGATTTTTCATTCTAGGCCTAGTTCATTCTATAGTTCATTCTAGGCCTAATTTTTTGTTAGCACCAAATTTCCATTTCTCGCTAGTGGTTTTTTGTTCACTTGCGGCATTTTGACATTGATTTTCTGTTTTGTTTTTTTTGATTTTTTTTTAGAAATGGTTTTCCCACCTTTCTCATAGTCTGTTTTAGGTCTAGTTGCTTAAATTGTACGTCAGGACTTGTCCTGTTATGTTTTTTAATTCGTTTTTCCTTTTGATCACCTTTTTTATTTTACATAAGTCACCATTTTCACGTTGACTTCTCACCTCACTCCGTTTCAACTGAATGGATTTTAAATTCTTTCACACATCGAATGGCGCAATTTAGTGAACACGGTCAATGTCAAAAGAGCAAAATCAAATGAAACGGGATAAAACGATAAAGCCCGGTCATTAAGTCATAGTGCATTAAGTTATCAAAGGTCATTAGGGCAATTGTTAGCTGATATTAGTATAAGCTTAATACCCTTCAGTTTAGAAGCTGATGTACCTATAGGTTTAAAATTTATCTGAAACTGCAGACCGAATTAGAGAACTTTTTGAAACTTAGGAAAATTTTGTCAATTTCAATCTGTTCTTTTTCTGTTTCAATCCCGATATGTGTCTAGCCCGTCAACGGCGGCTGTTTTCCGCCAATATGCCGGCTATGTTATTAAATGGTGTCCGAAACTGTGCTGAACCTATTTTACACTTTATTGTTGATGTATCCAAAGTTACAATCCAATGCAACCTATAGCAATCTTTTCCTTGCATTAAACGTAAATTAATTTGAAAAAACGAAAAAACTCAAATTTGTTGCACTTTTTTAATGATTATTTGTTTAGCCGTTCTAGATTTTTTTTCATTTGAAGGGACTTGTCGCATTTTATAATTTATCTTAATTGTTTTTAAGACCATAAGCGTGCACAAAAAAAGTAAAAAGGCGGAATTATGACAAATATTGAAACTTGAAACCTGAATTTTCCCTTGAGAAATGAGAATTTTTTAGTCTCCTCAGTGATGGGTTTAGTTTTTAAAGAGCTTTTCGACGGTGCAACTTTTGTATCTCTCCCCAAAAGATATCGATCTACTAATATTGACTGAACAAAGCCAAGGTAGCGTAAAGTTCCTAACCCCCAATTAAATTTGGAGGGTCGAGCAATCTAATTTTTGGCGGTTGATAGAAGTTATCGGTTTGCAATGTTGTGTGTGTCTCTGTTGGATCAATTTTAATCAGCGACGGCTCCCACCATGTCTTCACATTTTTAAAGGCGCGGTGATGAACTGTTTTGATGAATTGGTTGCCGAAAATATACTGTGTTCTTTGGTAACATTTATGAATGAACTTGATTGTCTTTGTTACTTAGATGTTAACATTTTCAACTAAAGCAAACGGCTTCGAATCATAATTCAGTTCAGTTGGTACGCTTTTAAACTGAATGACTGACTTTTCTTGCCTTTTCTAGCAAGATTAAGGGGCTCAGGGCCGTGGGTGTTAAAAGAGATAAATAAAGGAATGGATGAACTTATTTAATGTATGTAATCACAAAAATGCCCCTTCCCCTCCCTCCCCTATCATGATGATTACTCAAGTTTCGCTGAACTCATTTGCCACTATTAATGGCACATTTACATCCCAAATAGCTGAATTCTCATTCAATATAAACTCAACCGAGGCTATTAATGAAAATGCGAAAGCAGTTACCTAATTAAAGTGAATTTAAATTTAGTTTTAGCATATCGTTAACTTTATTGAATCGGGTTTTTCAATTTTTTCTTGTATTTTTTAAAGTATCTTTCAATTGAATACCCCATTCGAAGTTTGCGTTCGCTTTATTAGATGCGTTTAACTAATTCGAGTTTTTATGTCCCCGAATCCTCCGCCCAATCTCTACCCCCAAACAAAACATAGATCGTAAATCCCTCTTTCCTTCTGATTAGAAAAAATCTTTTAAGGGGAGGCAGCCATTTTTTCCTACTGACGTCACTAACGTGGGCACTGATCGAATTAGATAGAAATATTGTTCCCGTTTCGTGCCCATTTTGACTTGAGCTAAATGAAATGTCGGCTTTGAAGCTCCATTTCTTTTGATCGATCCTTCCGCGTACTTATTACTTCCGCAAAAACAGTTCAGTTGTTATAATTTTACTGACCTAGTTGTTCTAATTGACACATTTATCACTACCCAGTGCAATTTGATATTTGTGATAAGAGTACAAGGCAGGAGTGATCTGAATTATCTATTTTTGGACCATCCAAGCTAGCGGAGACAAATTGCGCCTTCGTTAATTCCCAGTGGATGGATGGATTTAGTCACAGCGCTCTAACTGATCGCTTTGAGCAATTATTCTTCGCAGCGTTTTTCAGCCAATTGATCATCCTCGCAATTATTTTGAACTACTTTTTTAAAAAATGATTCTTTGCATTTTGTCTTGCAAATTCTGAAAATTAAAGTTTTCAGTTCATTTTATCCTGAATTCCTTCCAGTTTTGAAATTTTTATTACTGTGCTTTAAGCATAACAACATAGCTTAAACTTTGAATTGAATTTTGACGTGAGCTGCAAAACTGCAGCTAATATTTGTGGAAAATTCTTGCAACTTAGCGAGCTGCAACAAAATTCTTGCAAAAACATACTTGCAACTTGTCAAAATATTTTCAATCTTTTGAAAAAAACTTCTTTGACCAATATTTTATTCAATACCGAATTCAACATTGCAAATTATATCACACGATCTAATGTGTGTTGATAACGTTATTAGAACCGTTCTCTTTCCCAGTTAGAATGGAGATTTGTAGTTGCTCTCGAACGAAGTTGTGGAAGCAATTATTGTGGTCGGGTGTCTCTTATTAATACAAATTTTTAGAGTGACCAGTTTGACCTCTTCACCCTTGACACACAGTTCCGTGTGCTCTAAATTGATCTCTCATTCGCAAGAAACAGCTGAATTCAATTCGTGGTGCTTGACTGGTAAAAGTCAAGTGTGAAAAGTGCGCCAAGTTTTCTTCATATCTCCATTTGAAATATTTTCAGTTGTCTAAAGAAATGCACTACTTTAATAAGATCTATTTGAAGTCCCGTAGTGTTGTCTTATAGCCCCCGCCCCTTCTCTAAATCATTCTGCCCCCATCTCACGGCCGAAGCACTACAATATAATTGAGACCTGCTTGAGGTTCGAGACCTATCCGCCCTTTATTAGCTGGTCATCAATACATCAGTCAACGTTTCAAAAACCTTTTTAAATCAATTAAAAGAATACAATTTTTTTCTACTGTTCAATACAAATATAATTTGCATCAGTTGAATAAACTTTAAAATATGTTCCACGTCCATTGCCTTTTATGCCATATTGGCAAGGTGAGATCCATGGTGCAAGTAATATTTCTTAAAAACTGACCATAGGTAATTTGTTGCCAAATTTTGAAATTTTATTTGGTTTAGTAGAGTTCTTAGTTCTAATTTTCAATATTTGTTCCACTATAACCTTGTTTTCTTAAATTGTTTCTCAAATTTCTTCAACTGCAATTTAATTCGTATTTTGAATGAAAAATTTCTGCGAGAAAAGGTGTAAGTATTTTTTAATTAATTTTTTTTACTGTTTACGCAAATCGGGCAAATAACATTAACAATGATATATATGCGAGCAATAATTAGATCTTTTCTATCCAACAGGTGAAAAGATTGACTCCCAATAATTGTTTATTTCCTCAATTACAGTTGTGATTGAACCCGAGAGCATTGGAAAACTATGTGAATTGTTTTTGGAACATAACCAGACATCGTATAACTATTATGCTCACAATGGTAATAATTGTAGGTCAGGATTCAATTTTTAACTATTATATCAAAATTTATTACGTATCCTTAAGTTTAATGCATTGTAATGTATCATAGTAAGCTATTCATAGTTTTCTTTAACTCTATAATTCGTGATGTTTGGTTTTCGAGATAATTTTTAAGATCTAAAGGGAAAGAGAACATTCAATTTGTTATGTCGTTATTTTTGGCCATTGATTGCTCTTAAATGTCGAATGGTTCGTCAATGTGACTTTGGATCCACGAGTTGTGATAGCTGACATTGCTGTATATTCCCAGCTTGTAGGGCTGTCCACACCCTACGCCCCAGCTCACTACTCCAATCACCTAAAGCACCCATACTCAAAATGGTACCAATTTAATAAAGTATGCACAATTATTAATCAGCAGCGCCGGGCAGTTCAAATTGTATGAAGAGCCGACGCTTAAAATGGTGCCAACGTTTTAGGTAGAAATTATCTTCGTTCTTTATGACGAGCAGCATTCATAATGCATGATTAATTGCTCAAACAATTTTCTTTATCAATTATGTTAAAACTGTTGATCTTTTGATGTAATCTTTCACCTGAGCTCCAAATTTCTGCGACTTTTAACTGGCTGAGTAGTTTTTTGGGGCCTTACTTGTCACTAAGTATGTGATTAACCGAAACTGTCGGGGAGACTTAAGTTCAGTCCATCTTATGAACGGACATTCTTGGAGTTTGGGGCCTCCTTTATTTCACCCCCCCCCCCCCCCCCCCCATTTCTTGCCCTTCCGCGCTCATCCAGATCTCAATAATTATTTATTTCCTCAATTTCAGCTGTAATTTATCAGTTCCGAGAGCACTGTGGAAAAATAGTGAAATTGTTTTTGACGAGACCTGGAACTATATGATATCCACTTAGACTTTCGCCGTTCAGAATACTAACATTAATATGAGAACTGGATTTTTCCTTCAGCCAATTTTGGCCGATCAATATAATCGTACAGAGTAATGAGTGGTATCAGGCGAAACGTTTTTATGAATATTCGAACAATTTCCGTCGCTAAAAATTTGTTGAAATTGTGATAATGGTTGAAGATAGTGATATTGGTTCCAAAGGCAGGTGAGTGTTGCTGAACTATTTGATCCAATTTTTCATGCTCAAATTTCCAAAATGCAGCCTTTTTCATCAAAAATTACAACTGCTTCCCATGGCAGTGTTCTGGAATTAATTTCTTCGCGAATTTAAATCGATCAGTTTTTTTTTTGATATATTAATTTTTTTTGTCGAAATATCTATTTCATTGACATTTTCAACAATTTTTTTTCGAAATAACCGCAGCGACAGTTTCGGTCTCATCGTGGATTTTGATAAAAAATTATTCGGATTGTAATAGGGCGCTGTTTTTTTTTATTGCTCTTAAACAAAGTTTGTAGCAGTTGTATTAGTTCTGTAGTCTTTTTACTGAGTTTGTTGCTTGACCATTTTTTGTCTGACTCTTTTGCCTTTTTGGCCCCAAAATTGGGATATACCGGAAAAACCCAAAGAAAATAAAGGGCTCATGGAGCTTTTGGTTTACTAGACTATAAGTGTGCTATTCGCCAAAACTGCTTCGAGGAGACAATTTCATGTTGTGAGGGAGGGTTCCCAATCTTCTTAAAATTTTGGCTCACTCAGTCATTTCTTGTTCTTGTGATTATTCAATTTTATGAAGTTTTTCTGAAGAAATTTTAGTCTATTTTGTTCCTTTTCTGCATTTAGTCTCCAATGAGTTTTTTTAAAATCTTGAGCATTGGCTGCTGTGTAGAATTCAGATTAATAAATATGTACTGCAGACAGAAGCTTCAATAAAACCAAGTTTTTGGATAATTTTTGTTAATTTCTTGTCCCTTTCAATTTCCGGTCTTTATTGCCTCTGATTTTTGTAGTCAGTTCTCAGCTCTCCTTCAGAATATTTACTGCGAGATTTTGGCAAAAAGGTGGTCTTAGAAACAGTATCAGATGAGCAAATGAAAAATGGCAATGATTTTCAATTATTTCAGGTTTTTGAATATTTTTAATCGCTAGCTGAGGCTATTATTGGCCTTTCATATTTTTTATTTCGTCAACAGGATTTTTGTTACGATTATATGACGTCGCAATCGCCACTTCCTATCCACTTATTGTTCGTTCGTTCATGCAACTTCTTCTGCGTGCGTGCGGTCTTTTTTTTCACTCTCAGTGGAGAGTGTTTTTTTTACAATTCAAAGAATTTGAACTGCATTGAGGCGCTGTTTTTTTAAAATGTAGTCACACATTTTTAATGACTTTGATCTTTCAAAACGGGATAAACAGGTAAGCCCAGCGGGCATTTAGTTTCATTAGAGGCCCAAATTGGACGTTAGTAGTCCTTCAAGTGCTTAGAGTGTTGCAGCTGCTGGGATGGCCTCAATTCAAGGTTAAAAGGTCATATATAGGAGTTTTTGGGCCCAAAATGGTGCAATGTTTCATGTTTTTTTGTGATTTTTTCTAGTTTTTTGCTTGATTAGTCTTAGATTGAAGTTTTTAAAAGTTGATGAAGGCCTTTTGCGAGACAAAAGTACTCGTTATGACCATTTTATGAACTATATGTTTTGGTACTACAAACACAAACACACAAAATGATACTAGTTTTGCAATTTTTTTGTTTTATTTAGTTTCAATGGATTTGTTTTCAACAATTAAACCTTTCGAATTTTGAAAATTTTCTGATAAAACTTGCAAAAAGTTTTTTGCAAGTTTTATCAGAAAAAGTTTTTCAATTTTTTTTCAAAACATTTGTCTTTTATTCAGTTTTTCTTGCCTGAGTAGCCAGATAACCTCATACAGGGTTTGATAGTAGGTTATTAAATAATGCTAGTGGGTAATTGGATGGTTTTCAACATTTTAATAGAACGAATTTCTGTTTGAAATTTGAAATTTTTTTATAAAAATTATTGCCTATCGATCTTTGAACCAGTTAGTTTTTTATGGCTTGGAATTGCTGGATAGCCTCCAGAGACACTAGAATCATTTCTTAATAAATGATTCTTAAGATTTTAATATCAAGATTTTCAGCATCATTTCATTAAAATCTCAATTGATATCAATTTTTTTGATTTTTAGTTAATCCATCTTCAAGGGCCAATGAATTTTTTCAGGCCTTTCAGATATAATACTGCACCAATTTCAGAAACAAAATTTAGTTTTGAACATATCTTTGAAATAGGTATATTTAAAGGGATCAAATTTTGCCTTCAAAGTTTTATCAATGATTATATATTTGTTTAGTTTGTTTGATTGTTTGTTTCTCAGTTTTGTGACATGATTTTGTTTGTTTTTCGGCTGGCATCGTTGAATTGATCTACTGGTCAGTTAGAGTAATTCTAAGTTTTTCATTCAATTCTTTGAACTGTATTTCAGGACTTGTCCTGCTATGTTTTGTTCATTCGCGTGATTAAATTTTTGGTCACACGTGACTTCCTCACTCAAAAAGGACTTCCTCACTCTGAAATCAATATTTTTTACTATAGTTCAAAGAGGTAAGCTCAAGGGAGTGTGTCACTCTAACTGACGCGTATTTAAGGGCAGCTAATAGAATCAGCAATAAGTTAATCATATTCTTAAAATACAACAGCTCATCATTTTAAAAAGTTTTTTGGTCTGTTTTTGGGACTGCAGATCTACAAAGCTATTGCGGCTATTTTTTGGCAATCTGCCAGCTATGTTTTACGTTTTCTATTCTTTGTTATGAAAAAATGTTTTGAAATTGCTGAAGTTCTTACATTTCTGCTATTGTTTAAATTCCATTTTCGACAGAATTTTTGCCTGTCTCGAATTATATTAGTCCTGTTGTCTATTTGTGCAATTTTTCGCTTGACCGATTTATTGTCTGACCCATTTGACTTTCCGTCCT
The DNA here is from genome assembly GCF_964194025.1 of Convolutriloba macropyga. Classification (NCBI taxonomy): domain Eukaryota; kingdom Metazoa; phylum Xenacoelomorpha; order Acoela; family Convolutidae; genus Convolutriloba; species Convolutriloba macropyga. The sequence goes on along the minus strand of NC_134478.1, from coordinate 9,472,739 downwards.
CAAAAAAGATAAACAGGTAGCGCTTGGAGGGCATTAAGGAACCCAGTAGCTCTATTAGAGTCTACGGTTCGCCAAAACTTTCGAGCCTACGGTTCGCCAAAACTTTCGAGACAATTTCAAGGTGTGAAGGGTGGTTGTTAGTCTTAATATTTTGTCACCCCACCCCAATCACCCGCACCCGTCGACACCCCCGTTCACGACCTTCAAACTGTCTATTTGGACAACCAATCATCCAGCTCCCCACAACCCTACCCTCCATCGCCCCCCCCCCCCCCACTGCACTCACACTTCCCGAATACTAGCATTCCTAATAAGCCGCAGCTGGATACTACCGAAGCCAACCGCTCGCCGTCCGTTTGCGAGGAATTCAATCGACGTTAGTCGATTATGTTAATATATTCAGAGAAAAGCTCACGGTTTTTTGGCTTCGACAAATCGTTTTTGTAAACTTTAATATTTGTGTTTTGCCCTTATTTTTTTTAAATCTGCTCTAAAAAAATTGAGGATGTTTTTTTAAACTTCTTTATGAAAAATTTTTGCCTGGCCGCTTCCTAGAACATTCTTTTGATTTCAATTCTCGAGTGACTTTTTGAAGCTTGACTTTTTTGATTTTTTGAGTGATTGAAATTGCTCCATTCAGAAATTAAGGCTAATGCTAAAATAAAAGTGGCTGTGAGCAAGTACGGAACATGGTCAGAGTCGCTTAGAGTGATTAATGCACCATTTTTTATCCGGGAGGTCGAGGGTTTGAACCCCAGCCTTATGGCAAGTTTTTGTACCCACAAAAATTTGTTGTCTATACCACCTCTAAAATACCTCGCCCCAACAGTCAAGTCCAATTCGTCCGACGTTCGTCGGCGTCGGTTTGGTTCCTTTATAACTCAGCCTCAGTAATTTAAGAGCCTCTTGATTTCCTGAAGTCGTGCATGAGAACCTATATAATGCTTTCAGTTGATGCCTATTGGTTCTTATGACTTTGCGTTTCTTTTGAGTTTCAACTTTGCCTTACTTTGTCAATTTGTTGCTTAGTGTCTGTATAGTCGCTTCTTCTCTGTAGTGAAAAAAATTAATTGCCTTTGCTTTTTTTGTTTTATTCAATTGTTTCATGGCTTTGAGTTCAATAGTTTTGATACCAGTTTTTATAAAAGTTTGATTTTTGGATTTTTGGCTTTAGATTTTAAGAGGTTTTTGTTGTGTTGTCACATTAGCATAGAAAGAAGGCACAATTGAATATATATCTCTTAACTTGCCCTCTTTGTCTGATACAGCAATGCGGCAACTGTTCGTCAGCTCTTGAACTCAGATAGCTCTTGTGGCACGTTTTCTCGCTTCTCAAGTTCTTCTTCACGAGCAGCATTACGGTGATCTTGTTTAACTTTTCATTGCTCGCCCAATATTTTTAACAATATTAACAACTAGCTTTATTGTTACCCTCGACGACCTTACAATTTCCTAAATTTTCTAACACTAAAAACCATCTTCAGAATTGCTTTTTTTTCAACACTTGCTAATATTACTCCAAGACTAAAAGCTCATTTTTAATCTCTTGCAAACTAGTTATTCAATCTTAGTTATTCTGAACAAATGTTTTGCTGATCCCCGCATGTCTGTTCAACAGCATTTTGCAAATTATTGCACTGTTTAAATCTCAGCTGTGTGATAATCCGTATGTTTAAATGTTAAAATTTTTGCTCGACCTTTTTTGCGCTTGCGTTCTAGAACATCCCGCTTGACTTTCAATTTTTGCGTGATCTAAATTGCTTTCATCATTCCTATATATTAAACGCGTGAGCTCTATAATAGGACGAAATTTTTGCATGTTTAAGGGGCCTCTCGAAGCGCATGATTAAGAGCCGCATTGAGCTGCATGGTTAAGCAAACATTTTGAGAGAGGTAAATGACCTAAAAGGCTCAAAGTAGATGGGTGAGAATCGAAACTGGGAAACGAAAGATTGTTAGTCAGGTGCAGTTACCACGAGGAGAAGAGGGCTTGAAAGTATGTTCGCCCAGAGGGAGGATTTACTGTCCTTGGTACTACGTGTTTTTTAATTGCTCCCGAACTTAGTTTGAAGTTCATTGTAAACATGTGTTTTTCTGCTAAGTTTTAGCTGGACAGATTCTGCGCTATTCCAGAACACTCTTCGCTTCCAACTAAGTTTTTCACGCGTTACATTTTGATTTCTGCGTGATCTCAAATGCTCGCATTCTGAAATTTGTTTCGAGAAAAAAAGCGATTGTGAGAAAGGAGTGCTTGAAGTATTTATAGCGCAGTTGGTAAGATGGAGGACTGCTATTCTGAGTGTCGATGGTTCGAGCGCGTGTCAGGTACCTTCCCTTTTGTAAGCATGAAAGTTTCTAATCAACATGCCACGCCAGTTGGTTTTTGTTCCCGTGTGTGTGTGTGTTTGGGGGATGAAAAATGGCAATTGTTCTCCTTGTAGCAATTCTTCTTTCTATTCGCTTGGTCTTTTTAGTTTTCTTTTATTTCAAATCTCTGAACGATGATTTTTCATAAACCACTGGGATGTTCCAGTTAGCATTGTTGCCCCTAAACGAAGTTTAGAGCAATCATTTTTCGTACTCTTTCTTTCTCTCTCGCTCTCTCTCTCTTTCTTTGTTTCTCTCTCTCTCTCTCTCTCTCTCTCTCTCTCTCGCTCTGTGTGTTTGTCATTCTCTCTCTTTCCTCCGTTCCGTTTCTCTTTCACTCTATGTCCTCTTTCCTTCTTTCGGTTTCTCTCTCTCTCTCCCTTTGTTTACTTCTCTATTTTTCTCTTCTCAAATTTATTGATAATGAAAACGAGTTGAGCAAATAGTGACTCCAAGAAACGGGAGGCCAAAACAGAATACACCAAGAGCTTCAAACAGACTGAATTGGAAAAATTAAACAGTTTTCTCTGTCCTCTATAGGACAACCACAGGTTGAGTTTTATTTTATAGCTGTTGGTTTCGGTTCTATTATCATTATCCATAAAATCGCTAAGAAACTAAGTTTTGAGCAGTTTTAGTCGTAATGTCTAATCTTCCTTTATTATATGAAACATCAGTCGCAATTGAGCACAATCGTTAACATTGGTGCTGCCATTTCGGGGGTCCTTAATCATGCAACCTAGCGCAAAATAAATGCGGTTTGAGAAGAGCTTTACCATTATATTTAAGCTCCTGTTATGCACATTTTTCGCGCTCCTTAAGCATGCCGTATAGGAAAAACAAGCGAGTCACAAACGCCATTGTCCGGAAATTTGCTGTAGAAAGAGGAAAGGTCAAGTGCAATGCGCATAGTTAGCGTAAGTGGTGAGACCTATGGCTGTTAAGCGAAGGGTATGGTTTCGAGCCCGAGTCGGCGCGAAACAACAACCTTAACTTCTTCTAAAACTCTTATTCGTGTAAATGATTTTCTTGTTATGTTTTGCGGGCCTGCTAGTTCTGAAGTTAAATCTGTTTCTAAAATAAAGGCGATTATAGCGATGAAATAGCAAAGCGGTGTAGCTGAGTGGTGAAGAGTTCGCAGCCATATGTGAGGTCGCGGGTTCAAACCCCTTTCCTGGCTTTTCCACCTCTAAAAATCCAAATCGACACCCTCTCTGAGTTAAATTAGAAGCGGCCGAAAGAGGAGAATTTCATGCTGGCGCGGACACACGTTCTTATCAGTGCTGCTGACCTCAAGTTTAAGCCAGCTACAGCACAGCCGCTCACTCGCCTCTGAGAACAATTCATCTGGTGGCAGTCAATTTATGTTATTAATAGCCGCGAAGAGATAGCGACTATGATTGTGGACATCGTTTTTTTTACAATTTAAAGAATTTGAATTGTAATGGGGCGCTGTCTTTTTTTAAGGATCTGTTCACACATTTTCATGATTTTTGAAGTCAAATTGGAGTGGTGATTTTGGTCACGCCGAAACAGGAAGTGGAGCGAAACAGCGAGTGGTTTTGTGGCGTGAAATTTTTTTTGCTCTAGTTTTAAAGTAGTGAGAAAACGGTGTTTGAACAAAAATTCGCTTTCTCGCTAGTGATTTTTTGTTCACATGCGGCAATTTCACTTTGATTTTTACTGTTTTTTCTATTTTTTTGATCGGATTTTTTTCTAAGTGGTTTTCCCAATCCATTCATAGTTCATTCTAGGCCTAGTTTTTTGTTAGAATCAAATTTACATTTCTTGCTATTGGTTTTTTGTTCTCGCTAGCGGCATTTTGATATTGATTTTCTGTTTTTTTTTCAATCTGATTTTTTTAAGAAATGGTTTTCCGAATTCACTCATGGTCCGTTTTGTGTCTAGTTTTTTGTTTAGCCAGTGAAAATTCTTTGAATTGTACGTCAGGACTTGTCCTGTTATTTTTTTAGTTCGTTGTCTCGCCGATTCTTACGACCTGACTTCTTGGAATTGACTTTTTCAATGACTTCAGTGACTTCTACTGCTTTGAAGTTAAAATTTGTGTACTTGACGTCATTTCTGCTTTTAGGTCAATTGTGTGACTTACCTCACTTGAAAAAAATGACTTCTTAACTCACTTATGGAACCTTATATTTTAAGAAATTACTGGTTAAAGATCAACAGTGAGCATCTAATCAGTGCCAAACATATATGCCCTAATTTTTGAGTATTAGTCTTGAATTTTTGAATTCAAATATCGATTTTGAAAAAGCTCTTTAGGGCTTTTTCTCTATAAACCCTATGCGTCATAAAATTGACAGTCCGAATCTAACCCCAAAAAGGCTAGAGGTCTATAAAAGACTGGCGGTCGATCTGTCTATCTTTTTTCCTTAGTTGTTTCAATTCATGGAAGGCCACCAGCGTCTATCGCGGCTATTTTCCGCAATCTGCCGGCTATGCTATTAACGTCAGATAAGTGATCAAAAACCAACTATCGTGTAGATAAAATCAGAATGCAAAAATGCTTTTATTGGTATCCAACGGAGTTTAAAAAAATTGCTGTAGCCATGTTTTCAATGCAAAGTCTTCGCTTTACTGTTTTTACTTTCTTGTCTTTTCAATTTTTTTTTGTGAGTGACCCAATTCTAAGCAACTCTATTTGTGGCAGTGTTCTACAATAGTCTATGATAAATGTGCCAAAATTTGTTTCATTTTTTACCTTAATTTTAATTTTTGTCTATTTTGTTATTTGTCACTATTTTGCCATTTGAAGCGTCTTAGTGATCTTGACACCTCCCCCTAAGAGCCGAATTTACCCTGGTTATAGAGCAACTGGTCTGACTTTAGTCAAAGATGATCCGTTCTTCTTTTATTTGAGGGTCAAGAAATCAAACTTTTTTAATCAAACAATCATCATTTTTGTTCAAATATTTTTGCTTGCTTGAAAAGCATTTGCTTTTTAGCTTCCTCTCTATCATTCACTTATTTGAAGTCAGTAAGCGTTTCAAGTGTTACGTTTTGAGGGGTTTTAGAGCAAAAGTTGGTATGAGAGTAAATATTTATTGTAACAAAAGAAAGTTTTTGAGAAAATTGTTTTCATCAGAACAATCTGTTTGTACAACGATTTCTGAAACAAATTTGGTTCAATGCTATAAAAGAAAGTAGTTGCTTCTCTTGTATTTTCTATTGAGTCAATTTTGTGTTCTAATACTATGATGTTTGATTTAAAAAAATTAATTTCTTGGTCTTTCAGAGCAGCTTTGTTAATTTAGTTTTATCAGAAGTCAAAAACATTGTTTGCTTGAGAAAGTCTCTTAGTTTTGCTCATTTGAATAGGTGGCCTCAAAAAATCAACTTTGCATGCGTCTTTGTTAATTTTCCTACTTCATTCCACCTCAGCGTCGCCTCTTTTCAACTCTGCCGTTGCACTAGTCAATTCATGCTTCGTAATTTGGTTCTCTACTTTATAGTAATTGTGAAAATTTTTGCTCATAAGATTAAGCAGATGAGCTAGCAAGCAAAACTACATGCGGTACCTCAAATCGCCCATTTCGCTCTTGTACCATGGGTCCTCCTGAGTCCCCCTGACAGGCATCCTTGCCCCCGTGGAACAAGTCGCCCCCACAGAACACAGATTCTTTACTTGGTAGACTCATTACATGAGAGCATGTCTCGCCACTCACTATTGGAATGTCCACTAAAACACGGAAGCTCAGTAATGATTCTTTGTGCACATAATGTTCCGATCCCTCAAATTCACAAACTTAAACAAAAAAAATGTCATTTCAGTATAGATGCTGATAGGCTTTTTAAAAATCAATTTCAAAAACAGTCCAAATTCTCTCTGAAATCTCCCAAGATAACAAGTATAAGATAACAGCTAAGTTCCAAGGAACAATAAATATAACGGGAGGTAATGCTTTTACATTATGAATAAAAATTCAAAAGCCAGAGAAAAATTGAAGTGTATGTTGCTCATTCAACTTCCAGTGTGCATCCTTTTTGAGATATTTGCCTTTAATGGAAAAGAAGAAAAGAGGAGCTAAGCGGAAATTTTGCATGCAAGTAAATTATTATTTTTTTAAAGTCTTCAGCCGTCATGTTTCCTCAAACATACTATTGATCGAAAACACAGTTACTGATCAATTTACAAATGTAGGATTCTAATTAATTGGAAACTACTGCGCTCGCTTACGCCCCTTCAATTAAGCTAAAGCTAGCCTCACTAAACTGTGCCTGGCTACTGACAAAGCCACCGCTCGCGGGTCGTTTGAGAGCAATTCGCCCGATGTTAGTCGGTTATGTTTAATTTATTTGGACCATTTCTTACTAATATCTTCTGCTGTTGTCTTTTGAAAAATTTTGATATGAAAAGCAAAATAAGAGAATAAGGTCATAAAAATGCTGTATTTTAATATTAATATTTTAAATCTTTGCAAATTCCACTGAAATTGAACTGATGTAGCGGGGCACTCATTTAGTTTACTGCAATGCATGAGATTTAAAAACATATGAACCTGCCAAAAGGTGAAAATCTGTGAAATTTTTTTGAAGGGTTGAATTTGACATTGATGGGAAACGCAGTTTTTCGAGCGGTTTGGATCCCCCTCCAAACCCAACCCCTTCTCACGCTCCAAGCACCGAATGCTCGCCATAATTTTACCCTCCCTAAGCCCAAGTAGGTTACTTCCGAAGCCAACGGCCCGCCAGTTGTCTGTAAAACAATTTCCTCGACGTTATTTGATTATAGTTTTACATTGGTGTTCCACAATTGACGTTTTTTTTTAGCTGAGCAGAGTTTGAAAAAACAGCATAATTTTTTCGAATTGATAGATGGAGAGAGATTTGACAATTTCTGATTAATTTTGGTTTAGTTATTGGCGTCAAAATTGAGTGTCTTATTATTTAGGCAGCTAAAACAGATCAAAGGTTGGCCGAATGTCTGCAGTTAGCGTCCAAATGTCTACAAACATTTTCAATTTGATAAAAAAAATTGATAATCAAAAACGTACAATTTTGGTTCCATTTCACTCTGCTTGACAAATGCTTATAAATAAATGACCACCATTTTATTTAGGATGTTTTCATCAGTTAGTAGGCAACACTTATGACAGATATATAGAGAATGGGCCTCAAATAACAGAGTTAAAGCCCATTTCCTTTAATAAAGGTATTTTATGCAAAAAATGTGTTTGCAGTTTTGTAACCTTTTTTACCCTATGAACTGACACCTTTAACGTTTTTGTCAATAATGTTTAGCTTAACATCAAAATGGAAAAAAACATTCACAAAATATAGGTGAATGTTTGTCGCTTTTTGTTATGAAAATTCCAGTTTTTGAAAGATTGGGTCGAACATTGAGTATTCCTTGGTGGATAAATATTGACATGTGATATTTGCACCTTTTACGTTTATTTTTTGCAGTTACTTTATCTTTGATTTATTATTTCCTATTTTTTTCCATAGCGTCCATCGTTGAGATAAGAGATTTGGTTTGCCATTGTCCTACTTATTAGATTCTGCATTCTCTTCCTCTACCTTAATATTTAGTGATAGCGACTGTTGAACGTTTCGGCTGGAATGGAAAATATATAACGTCTTGTTACCAACGTCTAGAATGAAGCATGTTCCCTCCCCCATTACCGTATTTATTTTCCGAAGAAAAGGTCTATTTATTCTGGGGCGCCTCCATCGTTGAGTTTTGGTTCGCTGTTGTTCTACTTATTAGATAGCTAGACAGCATTCTCTCCCTATACTTCCATTTAAAGTGATAGCGACTGTTAATTGTTTCTGCTGGAATGGAAAATATCTAACGGATTGTTCCCAACGTCTAGATTGAAACATGTTCCCTCCCCCATTACCGTATTTATTTTCATAAATGTCATTTCAGTATAGATGCTGATAGGCTTTTTAAAAATCAATTTCAAAAACAGTCCAAATTCTCTCTGAAATCTCCCAAGATAACAAGTATAAGATAACAGCTAAGTTCCAAGGAACAATAAATATAACGGGAGGGAATGCTTTTACATTATGAATAAAAATTCAAAAGCCAAAGAAAAATTGAAGTGTATGTTGCTCATTCAACTTCCAGTGTGCATCCTTTTTGAGATATTTGCCTTTAATGGAAAAGAAGAAAAGAGGAGCTAAGCGGAAATTTTGCATGCAAGTAAATTATTATTTTTTTAAAGTCTTCAGCCGTCATGTTTCCTCAAACATACTATTGATCGAAAACACAGTTACTGATCAATTTACAAATGTAGGATTCTAATTAATTGGAAACTACTGCGCTCGCTTACGCCCCTTCAATTAAGCTAAAGCTAGCCTCACTAAACTGTGCCTGGCTACTGACAAAGCCACCGCTCGCGGGTCGTTTGAGAGCAATTCGCCCGATGTTAGTCGGTTATGTTTAATTTATTTGGACCATTTCTTACTAATATCTTCTGCTGTTGTCTTTTGAAAAATTTTGATATGAAAAGCAAAATAAGAGAATAAGGTCATAAAAATGCTGTATTTTAATATTAATATTTTAAATCTTTGCAAATTCCACTGAAATTGAACTGATGTAGCGGGGCACTCATTTAGTTTACTGCAATGCATGAGATTTAAAAACATATGAACCTGCCAAAAGGTGAAAATCTGTGAAATTTTTTTGAAGGGTTGAATTTGACATTGATGGGAAACGCAGTTTTTCGAGCGGTTTGGATCCCCCTCCAAACCCAACCCCTTCTCACGCTCCAAGCACCAAATGCTCGCCATAATTTTACCCTCCCTAAGCCCAAGTAGGTTACTTCCGAAGCCAACGGCCCGCCAGTTGTCTGTAAAACAATTTCCTCGACGTTATTTGATTATAGTTTTACATTGGTGTTCCACAATTGACGTTTTTTTTTAGCTGAGCAGAGTTTGAAAAAACAGCATAATTTTTTCGAATTGATAGATGGAGAGAGATTTGACAATTTCTGATTAATTTTGGTTTAGTTATTGGCGTCAAAATTGAGTGTCTTATTATTTAGGCAGCTAAAACAGATCAAAGGTTGGCCGAATGTCTGCAGTTAGCGTCCAAATGTCTACAAACATTTTCAATTTGATAAAAAAAATTGATAATCAAAAACGTACAATTTTGGTTCCATTTCACTCTGCTTGACAAATGCTTATAAATAAATGACCACCATTTTATTTAGGATGTTTTCATCAGTTAGTAGGCAACACTTATGACAGATATATAGAGAATGGGCCTCAAATAACAGAGTTAAAGCCCATTTCCTTTAATAAAGGTATTTTATGCAAAAAATGTGTTTGCAGTTTTGTAACCTTTTTTACCCTATGAACTGACACCTTTAACGTTTTTGTCAATAATGTTTAGCTTAACATCAAAATGGAAAAAAACATTCACAAAATATAGGTGAATGTTTGTCGCTTTTTGTTATGAAAATTCCAGTTTTTGAAAGATTGGGTCGAACATTGAGTATTCCTTGGTGGATAAATATTGACATGTGATATTTGCACCTTTTACGTTTATTTTTTGCAGTTACTTTATCTTTGATTTATTATTTCCTATTTTTTTCCATAGCGTCCATCGTTGAGATAAGAGATTTGGTTTGCCATTGTCCTACTTATTAGATTCTGCATTCTCTTCCTCTACCTTAATATTTAGTGATAGCGACTGTTGAACGTTTCGGCTGGAATGGAAAATATATAACGTCTTGTTACCAACGTCTAGAATGAAGCATGTTCCCTCCCCCATTACCGTATTTATTTTCCGAAGAAAAGGTCTATTTATTCTGGGGCGCCTCCATCGTTGAGTTTTGGTTCGCTGTTGTTCTACTTATTAGATAGCTAGACAGCATTCTCTCCCTATACTTCCATTTAAAGTGATAGCGACTGTTAATTGTTTCTGCTGGAATGGAAAATATCTAACGGATTGTTCCCAACGTCTAGATTGAAACATGTTCCCTCCCCCATTACCGTATTTATTTTCATAAGAAAAGGGCTATTTATTCTGGGGCGCTATATCGAAGGACAACATTGATCCGGTTCTACTAGCAGCTATAAATAACACCTCTACATAAGTCACGGGAGAAAAGGATTTTTTCAAAAATTGACAAATTACTTGGTTATGAAACACGCATGGTTATAGTTGACATTGAAATCAGTTCACGAGATGAAGCAATGGCATTTTTTCTTCTTGCGCTATTTTCAACAATTATTATGAAAAATTGCTTAGAAAGTGGTTGAATTAAAATGTAGATTAAAATTGAGATTGGAAAAGTATAATCAATAAATTGTCAAGAGAAATTAGTTAACGGAAAAGTTTGTGTTAGAGAATCTAATTAAGTGTGGTGGTTACGTTAATGGATGTATTGACTTATTGCTCCTTCCTCAAATAAGGGAGGAACTGTATGCTCTGTTCGACAGATTTTATTTAACCGTTAGATATAGAATCTGTGATGTAGTAGGTGTAAAAGAACCCGTATCCAAGGTATTAATTGTTTTTTACTGGACATTATTGATCATATACATACTAATATCGGATATATTTACCATGTCACAAGTGGTTTTGCACGTAATCCTGCTGATTCTCTATTGCAACAAGTCCAATATTTAACTCAGAAACATTTAGACGTTTTTCGATTTTATGTAGAAGATTTAATTCGCTAAGGTTAATGCAGCACAATATTTGATAGATAATTTCTCAAGTTTTGAAAATGCTATTTTTTGCGAAAAGTCTTAATGCGGGTTTTAACCCCTTTTGCCTTATAAACTGAAACCTTTAACGTTCTCGTGAATAATGTTTAGCTTCACAACAAAATTACAAACATTCACAAAGTTTAGGTGAATGTTTATTGGCTATTTATTACGAAAAATCCGGTTTTTGAAAGATTGGCAAACATTAGGTATTCTTTGGTTGAATAATTTTGTCATGTGCTTTTTCCACTTTTTACGTTTATTTTTGCAGTTTTTTCATCTGTGATTTATTGTTTTGATAGTTTTTTTCTATAGCCTCCTTCGTTGAGATACGATTTTGGTTCGCTGTTATCGTTTTTATATGATTGCTAGACTGCATTCTCTTCCCTTACCTTAATATAAGGTGATAGAGACCGTATTTTTTTATAAGAAAAGGGCTATTTATTCTGGGGCGCTATAACGAAAGACAGCATTGACCCGGTTCTACTAGTAGTTATCCAATAACTCCTCTACGTCATCCACGGGTGAAACAAATGTTTTTTTTTCAAAATGCAAAACCTTGACAAATTACTTGGTTATGAAAAACGCATGGTTTTTGTTGACATTGAAATTAGTTTACGAGATCAAGCAACGGCATTTCATCTTGCGAATGGATTCAATTATTCAAGCCATTAACGCAGGTGCACATTGACCCGCACAATCGGGTCTTCAATTTGAGACAACGAACGCACCCAATCGGGATTTTAAATTATGGGTGTCACTTTAGCACCCCTCTGATTCAATGTCATTTGTATCTGGCAACAAATAAATGTCTAGTTTTCAATGGCTGGCTGCTCTATAAGGTACTCGCGGAAGCAAGCTGCATATGAAAAGATTGTTATAAGGACCGCAAACTTTTTTTAACCTTCGCGCAGTTTGTCAGGCAAGTCAACCATTCTTTCCTCATTATCACTGTCTGAAGTGGAAGTGGATCGTTTGTTCCCGAATGGTTTGTTCCCGTGTCCAAATCGGACACTAGTACTTCCCCAACCCAAAACTGTACCCCTTTCGCCCTCTCGTCGACCAGTTGTTGCCAGACAGACGGGCATTGCGCCCTTAACTGGTCTGTCTAACTCGATGAGAGCGATGTCGTGGACTTCCTAGAAATTAAAATAAGTGTTTCTATGATCAAATACTGCACATTTTGTCTATATAGATTTGGACATCCACTGGTGAGCCTACAATTCTAGTAGCAGGAAAAATATGTTCAAAAAATATGTTCAAAAAATATCTGCAGATATGACAGTCATCTAGATATAATAGATTTTACGTCTGTAAGTTTTTGGTCAAGTGTTTTGCATCTGATCTGTGGAAACATTTTAAGCGGAAGCAAACTACGAATCTTCCTTGTTTTGTTTGATCGGTCAATAATGGAGGCTGAGAAACAAGTCGTTTTGTATGATTCATTTTTTCCTATGATAACCATTTTTGTCTCGTAACCAATTTTTTTTTTACTTGAATCTCATGTGCTCTTCTGCATGCAAATTTCCAACGCAGGTTCCGTTCCTGGTGCATTTTTTTGTATCGAACAGTATAGCGTGATAGTTTGCTTGAGCAAAAGAGATTTCACCGAACCCATTTTATAAGTGAAAATTTCATACTTTGTACATTTTTTCCTGCTCTCAGGTGCAACTGTCATTCTGCAATTTTTAAGAATATCAATGAAAGAGGTCGCCTTTTTTAAAAGAAAAGTAACTAATACGGTTTTAACGCACTTGTAAAAGATATAATTTATAAATCATACAATGCGAGCATAAATATTTTTCCCAAGTGTGTTCAGACTATAACACCGCAGAAAGTTGAACAACAAGAATTTGTTCCACAAAATATGGAGCTGTCTGAGTAATGACATTGTCTAGACATAGGTCTAGACATTGTATTGATTTCTTTGAAGTCATCCGATGTTATTAATGGAAATGGAGCAAAGCACCAAATGCAGTTGATTTAGTCTCTTTTGAGTTTTTTTTATAAAGTGATATGTCCATTTAACAAGCGGAACCTTAAGTTTTCGAAATTTGATTCCAGTTCACTTATCTGACGAGGAAATGGGCCAATAGATCAATACTTGGAAACTTTTTTTGAATAGACTTATGGAATATTTTCGTACACGGCAGACATTTTGAACTCTATTTTGTGATGCTTTTCATTGGTCAGTTTCTCTTGTTTTTGAAAATTGCGAGCCCAATAAACAAAAGCAGGCCAAATAAAGCAACAAAAGAAAACTTCAAAAAGAATAATTGTTGATACATATTGAACTGGACATCATATGACCAGATGTATGTCCGACAGAGTATCCCGTGTATTCTTCGTAGTTAGATGACTGAAATGAGACGTTGATATCAAAAAATTCGTAATATAAAAAAATCTTTTTCCGGATAACTTGAAAGCGGCAGAAAATTTTTAGGTATCGACAACACTCCTTGCCTATGTTTTTTTAGAAATCTTCAAGGCAATACAAAACAAAGAACGAAGATTGACGATGATAGATATTTGAAGGGGTAGATTTTTCTAGGGGAGGCAAAGCAATACAGAAGAATCCGCTGCTCTTGATGAAATTAGCAAAGTTGCTTTGTATTGTGTTAATATGATTAGTATCTAACCGTAGGCCTGTAGTATCTCTCATGCATGATGATTCGTTTGGCATATCTCACATACTCTCCCAAGTCCCTCTCCTGGCTTCTGTAGTCTCCGACGTGCACAGTTGTAACCAACTGACCTCCTGAGATGGTCGGATCTCGCGCCTTCATTCTGTCAATTAAATTCAACAAATAATCAATTTATGAATGATTCCTTCATTTTTATAATCTACAAAATATTATACGAATCTTGTAATATATATGATTCATTTTATATATTCATTATATTCAATATAAATTCATCTAACAATTACTCTCGTGACTTATTGAAACTCAATTTTCTTCCTAATCGAAAATTCCTATTCTTCCTGTTCTTTTTATATTTGTTTTTTGAACAGATAGCGACGTTTTCTTCGACATACATAATGGTAGCAGAAAGTTATGTACAATTTTGCTTTAAAAGTGTAATTCGTGCTTCATAGGCATGATTTGCGCTAAGGCGTGAAAGTTAGAAGTTTCAAGAGAAATTTCTTTCTCATTTTCTCCACTTAACCAAAAAAAGATGGTTAAATCGCTTTGTTTTTTCACTGTTTGCCACATTGTTACGCTACCAGATGTCGGATTTTCATGGACGAAAAAACAAAAGAGCTCCATTTTAAATCAAGATCCAATAAACAGTATGGATAAAAAAGTTTCCTGAGAAATAAGTTTCGAGGCCAAAAAAATAGCGATAGACCCACAAAATTGTCAAAAAAAGACCAAAACTTCAATGGAGCTCTTCAAAGTGACTCATAACACTTTCTATAGCGCTTTCTGCTACCATAGAATTTCCAGAGTTAAAAAAATATTTAGTTTTTTTAAGAAATGCTGCAAAAAATCAGTTTGAAGAAAAAAAGCAAGTGTTTTCGTTGAAAATGGTGTATCAATATGCTCAGGAAGCCGTTCGCTTTCAGGCAAAATGTTGTTTTTACTGATGAAACGGCAAAGGAATTTTGCGAGTTTTTCGAAGAAATGAAACGACAGTTCTTTAAAAACCACATAATTGGAGCTCGGAGTAGGGATCATTTATTTTTTGGTGTGCAATACGATCAAATATTTGTGTGCAAATATTTGTTATGTGTCCAAACAAGCTAAAGGTTGTCGGCAATTTAGAAATGTTGAATAATTGCGAAGAAAAGTGCGTTCTCAGTACCTTATTTTTCAACAAAACAATGCTGCGGTGCATAAATCAAAGATTGTCAGCAACTTTTTTCCGCAAAAAGGACTGGAAGGTACTAGAATGGCAGGCAGACAGTTCAGAGCTGATTTACAAGCAGCGTATTTAAACAGAGTTTTTTTGGAAAAAATTTGAGAATTCTGAAAGTTGGAACGAAACTGATGCAGATGTCGTTAGAATCCTGTATGAAAACTTTACAAACCGTCTGCTAGACGTTAAAAAAGCTTTTAAAAAAGTTTAAAAAGTTTGACGTGAACTCAATTTGTTGTATTATTTGAAGCTAAATGATTTTTAATATCATTTAGGTCTACGTAGCCTTTTGGTATCTTAGTGTATATTGCTGGCAAACTCTAGTACAAAGAATGTTAGGTAAACTGATTTTGAAGACCGCTGATTGATTAATTGCTAAAGTTAATTTTAAATTGTGATATGTACTGTACAATCACACTACAATAACCGGTTCATAAATTAATGTTGAAGTTTTTGTGGAGTCATAAAATCACACCATGATATTCCAAAGTAGAATACCTAGTTTAAAAATGGCTTAATTCTACTCTCGTTTTGTAATTGGAGTTTTCCTGGCATTGCACTCAATTTTGTCATTAAAATTGTGTGATCTGAACCCAGTTTAGTGTGATCGTTCAGTTCCTCTTGTTTCGAATTGATGTGAATAGAGATGTAAAAGATTGAATAACGTTTCGTGGAGTCGTCTCAAAATTCTGAAGATCTTAATAGTTCAGTCACCAGTTTATATCTTTGCATTTTTTGTAACGACAGTAGAAGTTTTTTCTGAGTCTCCTTCTGCAGTAATTAACCTTTTTAAGCATTCTTTTAATATGAAATTAAATGATATGCAGTAACAAATATAATTGAGGGAATTTTTACGGTTTATGTCACGTTTTTTTTTGAAAAAAAAACGTGTTCCTTACGCTCTGGGGCTTCTGCGTCCAACCTATTTGACTTGGAGGCCGTCTCATCTTCTTAGTATATGCAGATGAACTCAAATGCACAATTAACTTTTTGTTAACCTAATTTTGTAGTGTCATTATGTATATTGTTATCAGTAGCTTTTCGATTGTTCATTGATTCGGGTTTCATATTAATAGACAGAGACTGCTAATTTCTGGGAAAGATGCTGAGGCAATTTACGGATCTTTTCAATAAATCATTACCATTGTCTACGAAAAGCTCTAATGAACTCATTTTAAGCCTCTATATGAAACAAGGCGACTCGGTTATGTGCGATCGCACATAAGGTTCCGACCCCGCTCATCCACAATTTTGGCATGATTGTCTACCAAATGAGGAACATAGAAAAACTCAGAAATTCAAGTACGTTTAAAAAAATTGGTGTATGAAAGAAAACATAGCCTCGAAAGCAATTAACTCAGTGGTGGAGTAAAAATGGTGCATTAGATTGATAGTATGTGCAAAAATTAAGTAAGCGAGTCAAGACGAACAGCAAAATCAAACAACAACAGCAAAAATTCATTACATCAAAAACTTCATATCCGGTTTAAAAAACAAAATTTTATAACAAAGTCAAAAAAACGTAAGATAAAAGCGTAAGATAAGATATTAATCAAAATAACTTGTATTTCACCAGAAAAGATATGGGAGAAGTCAATTAAAAGGCTTGGTAACAATTAGACAATAAACAACAAAAACAGTAAAGTTGAAAAATTCGCTTAATTTTTTTAAATCAATTAACTTCAAAGTAATGAAAACCATTAGAAATCAATGAAAAATCCCATAGGTGAACAATTACCAATGCTTCTATAGAAGGGATTAAGAATTGTTGATATTCAACTTTTTATGCGGTTACAAAAAGAACAACAAATAGACAACGAACAAAAAATCAATTAAAACTTGGCAGAAAAAGCTTTCGAAACCGTAAAGCCATTCCATCAAAATATGTTCCATTACACTTTTTGCGAGCACCGATACTGTATTATGTGACCTCTCATAATTGATGCTAAATAGCAAGTAGACAAAAATGAAAAAAAACTGCGAAATTAAGTAACACTTTAATTTTTTTTCGAAAAAAAAATTTCAAAGACATGAACGCCATTTATTGCAGAACGAAATAAAAAAAGTTTTTGTCTATTCTTCCAAAGGAAGCCCTTGAGAATTGCAATTATCCAGAATATGTCTTACGTCTGCAAAAAGAACGTCAAACATGACAAAAATCAAAAATTAGTTTACTTTATTTTCCGTGTCGAAGCCAGTTAAGTCAATGAATTCTTACAAAAATATTAGGTTGTGTGACACCAATCTCTTCTGAAACCTTCCTTTGCAACAAATTTGACACATTTAGCGTGTAATTAACGAGACTAGATTACAAACAGACAATAAAAGGAACAGAATTGCGAAGTTTAAAAGTGTTGTTTTTTTTAAGATTGGAAAACAATTGTTTTCAGAGTCATGAAAGCCATCAGCTATCTACCAATATCAGAATATTGGCTAATCAATTCTTCTATTAAATACCAATGAAACCAGCTCAATGAACAGGAAATTTCATACGACTAAAAAGACAAAGTAAAACCGACAGTTAACGAAAAAATTTTAAAAAAAATTCAAATAAGTTCTTCGAGAAAGTAGTGTCGAAGACTTTAAAATCATAATCTATATCTTCAAGGATTTTAAGATTATCAATTTTGTCTTATTTTGAAAGTCAATAATTTTACATGTGAACTGTTAATAACGTGATAATGTGACAAAACTAGAAAACGTGAAAAATGGGCAAAAACATTTAAGTTAAAAAAGAATGTGAATTCTAGTAGTATCAAAGCCAGAAAACCTTAACTTAAGGCGTAAAACCGCAATAGACATTGAATTTGATTTCAGTAGAAAGAAAAAGCATTCTCTCATTGCAGGCAATAAGCTACAAGTTGACCAAATTAAGAGAAAAATGGAGCTAAATTTCAATAAGTCATTATTTACTTAAAAAATAAAATACTTTTAAAAGTATTTTAAAAGGACCATAAAAGGACCAGAAGCTTTCAAGTAATGAACTATATGCAAAAATGTGGAGCTAATTTGGAAGCCAATTGGATCTATCATTTGTGAGCTTTAGTTTGAAATGTTCTGTTATTTAATTAATGTAGAAAAGATCAAATTTTTTTAATAAAAAAGATCGACAGTTTACAATCCGAAATATTTTTGGATTATTCCATTTCAAGATTCGTCCAAACTAGCCCTGCTAATGCTATTTGGTCGTAAGGAACACTTAATTATTCGAATGTTATAGATATTGATATTTTGTTAGTTAAAAAATCAAAAGTAAATGCTGCGTTTTTGATAATCAACGAATAAATTTAGCAAAAAACGGCAAAGTTTTTATTACAGAGCATTTTCAGCAGAATTTGAAGGAAAAAAGCCCCTTTTTGAGTCTATAAAGATTGTGTTAGTGGTGTTTGGGTCTGTAATTCCTGTAATATTAATCAAACTGAACTAAAAAAAACTTAATTCGTGCTGTTTTTGATGAAAAAGTTTTAATTTTGAAATTTTTAGCCAGCTTTTTTGGACAAAAAAATTAATAAAAGTAACTTACAATGTTTTTTCTCTTTACAAATAAAGATCAACAACTTTTTTTTAAAAAAAATAACAAATTTAAGCAAAATTGGCGAAGTTTTATTCAAAAGTTCCGGAAAATGTGAATAAAATCTCACCGGAATTCACTCTATTTTCTCAAAATTCAAACCTCGATAACTTCCTGTAAAAAACGAAAATTAAAAAAATCTTTTTATTTCCATATTCTATGCTGGACAAGCTTTCTGGTGATACCAGTCTCAACTCTCTACGACGAATATATCGATCGGCCAAAATTCACGGAACAAAAAAAAACCCATTTGAGTATATAGTTCCTTCCCCCTCAAGAGGGGTCGGAACAATAAAGTATAGACTACCCGTCCTCCTCCACCCTGCTTATGGTTTTAGAGCGAACGGTCCGACGTTAAGCTGTTATGTTTGTTGTGATGTTCTTTTCATTGCATATCTATAGAATTGGGCTCGAAGTGGTAAATTTAAATAATATTTGACCTACCTGCGAGCGCAGTGTGAAGCTGTAAGGACATATCTCTCGTGTATAAGTACAGACCCACAGTTTGGAGTTAAGTTATCATCTGGTAACAGTTGATCCTTATCCAAAAGAGACATTCGCAAATTCACCAGCCACGGCCAGTCACCTATCACGTTCAAATTTATTTATCCGTAAGAACACCGTGTTTTTCACATTATAGCCCCCTTACCAGCAGATTTATGGGCATTTATCATATAGCTAGCCCTCGTTTCCCGTTTGAGCCGATGAACTCAATCGGGGGAAAGTTATTGCTAAAAGTCAAATTGAAATTTGAAGGCCCATAGTAAACCATTTGCCCCGCTACCCCCGGGGGCTGAGGCAGAGCAGGCTACAATCGAATCGAGCCCCCGTCAGTTGTTCGAGAGCAAATTGTCCGACATCAGTCGATTATGTGTTATATTTGGAACTTTTCATATTTCATAATTTGATATTTATATTAATTAAAAGCCTTTGTCATCATCTTTTATTGCGCTCCTATTTTTTTTACATTTCAAAGAATTTGAATTGTATTGGAGCGCCGTCATTTTTACGACTCGAAGAGGCGCTATAGTTTTCTGTTCCTTTTTTGGTAAGTCTGCGAGGAAAGAAACCGGAAGTTCAGGGAGTGAATAAAGTTTAGAAAAGTTCTTTCAGCTATCAAATTTGAATTTTTGTCCACACCTTCGTTTGAAAGAGAGCGAGAAATGCAGGTTGAGAAAATTTTCGCTAAAATTTTGTTCCCGTGCTTCTTTTTGAAGCTGTTTTTTGTCTAATTGCTCTTAAACGAAGTTCATAGCAATTATTGTAAACGTTTAGAAAAAATTGGTGCGAGGCTCGATAAAAAAACGTACCTCGTTATTTTCATTATTTTTTTCTTCATTTTAATTTAGTTTATCGGGAACGCGCGTGTCAGTCGTTAGCGTTTGGTATAGACTGCAATTTCTTTTCCGAAAAATATAGTAACGCATTCCTGAAAAATACGAAGAAATTTTAATAAAATAGACAAAATTGAAATACCTTGTTTTGACTGTCGCCCTCCGACAACGCGTTTTACTAATTTGATGTTGGAACTACCGCTTGTTCGTTCTCTTGCTCTTTCGGTTGGTCTAATACCGCATTTGAAGACAGTTTCAACTTCTGTAAGCACAGACACCACAACAATAAAGAGAAGAAATTGAATTCGGTTATTCTTTAAAGGATGCCTTGCTGCATTATTGCTCAAGTTCATTTCGGTAGATGAAGTTTGGAAGTTTGAGCTCAATGTGGCAGTTTAAATTGAAAGAAACAATTGAATTTTTCAATTTCAAGAGATGGCTCAATACAAGGAATCCGGTTTAATTTTCCAGCTTTTGTTAGCTTTTATAGAGTTTTAAAATTTTTTGTTAGTGTAGTTGTCGCGACTCGTAACTTGAGTTTAAACTTGGTTTTCTAATTATGGTTGCTTTTTGATACCATATGTTGGACCCATCGACGTTTGTGTCAAT
The DNA here is from genome assembly GCF_964194025.1 of Convolutriloba macropyga. Lineage (NCBI taxonomy): Eukaryota > Metazoa > Xenacoelomorpha > Acoela > Convolutidae > Convolutriloba > Convolutriloba macropyga. The sequence goes on along the minus strand of NC_134478.1, from coordinate 9,452,312 downwards.
AAGATTAAACAGACGTTTTGTGAGAAGCGGTTAACTGAACAATTTTAAAGTTTACAATTTAACAGTAATAAGATCAAGTATGGTGATTAATTAGGTTTAGTATTTTTAGGCTGAACCTAGTTGAACGTCTGAAATGCCAGGAATAAAATCTGCTCTCGAAATAGTTCAGTTTTTTTGAAAATGAAGCAAAGTTTTCTTTGAATGTCGTTTCGAAATGTATGCAAAGTCGTCTCCTGATTATTTATCGAGATCAAAAGAGTAAAACTGCGATGGCTGCGTTAGCAAAAGCATTTTTCTTAAAAGAAATTATATAAAGAGTGACTACTTAAAGCTTGTCTCTGTTCAATTATTGGAATTTTTTGCACCAAAGATTATACATCATTATCGGAAGGAAAACGAAAATTGAAATGAAATCAGTAGTTTAATTTTTTGAAGTGTATTATTGTTGTTTTTTGTTGTTACTGTATGCGTTGTTTACCGCACTCATTAAGGAGGAGCAGAATTTCATTTTAGTAGGTGTGAACGTTCAATGTACAGCAAAGTAAAATGATGTTTATGATTAGCAGTTCCGTCTCATCCCCACATCTTATTTATAAAATAGAAAACTTGATTTCCATTTGCGTCATTTCTTAATATCAAGTTTCTCTCAAAGATTGAACAATAAAAACATTGTTAATTTCCTCTGATACACATCAGAAAAAAATGCAAATGGAAAAGAGGCAATGTACAGTTAAGAGTACATCATTATGTAAAATTAAAAAAAAACATTAAATTAATAATTTAAAGAACAATAGCTACAAAGTTCATCTCAAATATCGGCTTTGATATATATTAACAGATATATCTTAACTCATATATCTTAATTATTAATTGCCACCATAGATTGTGCTAATACCATCGTATTATTTTGTCGACTGAAGCCGATAGAGAAAAAAATCTGTTTTTTTAAAACAGGGTTGCTTTTAATGTTTGTAATTTTTTTTCCTGATAGCTGATTTATAGTCATGCATTTGTGAGGACATTGAATCGTAAAAGAGTTATGTTTTAGGAATTCACTAAACAGGAGGTCGGGCAAAATTATAAACTGAAAATAATTTTTTCTTTTTCTGTCATTTTGGTCTCTTTTCAAGCATCTAGGAAGACAGGGGATGACATACAAATTAACAGTTTTGCAAATTTTTGCGAAACCTTTAAATTTATAAATTATGAATTTTGTATCAACTTTTTTTCGAATCCTCTATTTTTTATAGAGTATAGTGAAGTTCGTATCAGCTTTTTTTCGAATCCTTTAAATTTGCTTTTAAATTATAATGAAATTTGTCACAATTATTGTAGTGGATCGTTCTCACAGTCTAATAAAGATAGTATTTTGGTGGATGTACGAGAACTTGACCTTACCGTTTTTTCATTTCTTAATTTTAAGCTCTAATAGGAGTCATTTGAAGTACCATCGTAATGTATTCCCCCTTGAAGCAAGCTATAATTGGAAACCCCCTGCGTGTTGGTGGAGTACACATCGTCCCATGACGGTTATGATTGAATTTTGGCGACATAGTTCGCCTGTCACTTCGATTCAATATACATCACGAGATTTTTTCTTACCGGAATATTGTCGATAATTAATTGCTCTCAAACAAAATTTCTGACAATTGTTTGACCCCTGTTCGTTGTTTCTGTGCAACTTTTCGCTCGATCAATTTTTTGTCTGACCATTTGACTTTGTCATTAAAAAGGGTATAGACTGGTAAAGCCAGAGGGCATTAAGTCCATGAGCAGTTTCTTAGACCTTTAAATGGACTGTAATTTTAGGGTTCACCGAAGCTGCTGAGGAGGCAGAAATTCATGGAACGCAATTTTATAAGGTATTAATGGTCCGTCTGTTTCAGGATTTTGTGAAAGAGTACCGGGTGCTGTTGGCACATGGAACCAACTCGACCAGGTCTGATGTGGAGAAACTTCTTTCAGACATATTCCCAGATCCAAAATCATTCCAACTGGGCAACCGAAAAGTGTACCTCCGCGAGAAGGGACACATGCAGCTACAGTTCTTCATCGAACTCAAACTGTCCATCAAAATTCAGACAATTCAAAGGTGGTGGCGAAAGATTCTTCCTAGGATTGTTGAGAAGCGACGACATAAAGCTGCTTTTACAATTCAGCGATCGTACACCAAGTACAAACACGCTTTGAAGAAAGAGCGAGAGCGATGTCTTGACATCATTCAAAGCGAGCAGAAACTTCAGCGTAAGCTTTTGATCAAAGAACCGAATGATGATAGCGACCTATCTCGCATGTCGAGGTCTTGCACGTTCACACCTGCTCCGGACGATGTTCGTATTAAAACAACTCCCGTCTCAAGAGACCGCACTCCAGTAAAACAAGAAACTGCACCTGAACCTGAGACCAATTCGGCCGAGGCTCTGGGCGAAAGTATCAGTAAGTCGAAGAGCCCGAGGCATGGACTAAAGCTACCGACGTTTTCAACAGTGAAGAATTATCTCTACGGGAGTAACGAGTCATTAAAGTAAGTTATTTCAAGAGAGGTTTTGTCTTTGAGTGAAATTTATTTACGTAGGATTATGTGGACAAACCTAGTTTTTCTTACTGTTAAATGTTTTTACAGCTGTTTGAGGCAGAACTCAAATTTTGGTTGCTTAGTTAAAACAAGTTAGCTTATAAGTTTGTTACTTATAAGTAGTTATGTCCAAGGAAAGTGTGAAGAGAATAATTCCAGATGATTCAGTGAAATCTTGATAATGATCTGATTTACATAAGCAAATTTTTGCTTGTTTATCATGAATAAAGACCGAAACTTGCTTGTGGCAGAAATAACAAAGAGATCTTTCATAATCTGATACTGAATGTATAGTTTTCTCTTTCTCATTTAAAAACCACCAGAGTTAATGTTTGAGATTTTTTTTACTAAAAGCTATTCATGATGTTTGCATTCCAGTGACCCGGGGCAGACCAAAAGGCAATCTCATACAATGACAAGAGAGAACCGACATAAACCAATCAAGTAAGAATTTGCCGAGTTACCGACAAATGTATTTTAGTACTGAAACAAGAGTAAATGCAGCACTGTTTTTAGGCATTTTTTACTGTACCAAACTGTGACATTTGTTACTGTACCATCATGTGAAAACAACTTTTCATGGAGTTTGTCGCGTGTATCCAGTGTTCTGAACTAACTCATGATCAATAAACTTATTTGCAGTTACAGCTGGCCGCTCTTTTTTTCAGATTTTGTATAGGATCACTGTTTCTTAGGGTCGCATTTTAATTGCTCTCAAACAAACTTTGAAGCAATTATATTAGTCCGGTGGTCTTTTTTAAGTGATTTTTCGCTTGATCGATTTTTCGTCTGACCCATTTGACTTTTCGTCCTCAAAAACGGGATAAACTGGCAGCGCCAAGAGGGCATTAAGTTCTCTTGAGCCTTTCAGCTCACTAGTCTTCAAATATAAGATTCACAGAAACTGTTTTGGAGACGTATACTCATGGTGCGAAGGGCGGTTCTTAGAAAATAAACACGAAGAGTAACAGGATGATGCTTTGGTGAGAAATTTTGATTTGGAACAGCAGTATACAATTGTGGGCTGACCTATCAAAAAAATCTTGTTCAAATGTATGCATTGTTTTGCGAACGTTTGCTTCATTTTGTGAATGTCATATATCTCCAGAATTTGCAAAGTTTGTCTAGTTTCAACGTTAAATTGCCAATCCAGCCTTCTTAGGTATAATCCGTGGAGTTAACGAGTACTGATTTTCTTGCAAAAATGGCCTCATGAAGATATTAACTCAGACTTCGAAATTCAATTTTTTAAGGTGCTATCAAACGAAGTTTGAAGCAATTGATCGGGCTTGCGTCCTTTTTATTAGTTTCGATAGAGATAGCTGAGCTGAGATATTGTTGGCCATCTCTTAGTTTTTTCAATCCAAAGGTATTGGGCTGTATTTTGATGGTATTGGGCTGTATTATTTAGGTCTGCCGTCTCATTTTCGGACTTTTAATGCCAATAAGAAGTCGAGTTTGAGAGATGATTTTAGTTTCTCCTTAAGGGAGCGAATAAACTTTTTTTTCAAATTGCCTTTAAAATGAAGGGAGAATTTGGTGTTTAAACAATTTTTGTTTTGAGATCGTTTTTGTTCATGTTCGCCAATCTGACTTAACAGGTTTTTTTCTCTTCAGTGCTATTAAAAATGTTACACATTATTTCAACTATTTGTGCCTATTTGCAATTTTTGTAATCTGTCAAAGGTCAACTAGTGATTTTATGATATTGAAACTATGTTGCATACAATCTTTGTGAATTTTTTTTAATTTTGCCCGGTTTTTTCATTACTCTCAAACGAAAGCCTGTGTATGTTAGTACTGTGGTCTTCTTTCTGCGATTTCTGAACCATTAGACAATTGACTAAAACTTTCTTGAGGAGGCAATTTCATGTGTGAACTTTCAAAATGAGTTTGATCCCTCTCCTTGGTCAAACCGCAGATCTTCTTGAAACGGCAGATCTACAAAGCTATTGCGTCTAGTTTCTGGCAGTCTGCCAGCTATAATATAAAGTATTGTTATTATTGATGATTTTAAACTAAAAATAGACTTTTGATTTGCGCATTTAGAGCCAATTGTTTTGTTGAGTGGACGAGTTATATGTTGGTGGAAAAATGCTGGTTGTTCAGGTCATTAGTTATTTTTTTTGGATTAGTTATTTTTTCTTCGGATTATAATTCCTGACCAGTCCTGCTATGTTTCTCATTTTGTCGTCACGATTTTATATGTCCAGGTGACGTCACGGTCACTTGAAATCAATGTTCATTCATTTATGCAATTTCTAGATTCCGTTGCGTGCGAGATGCCTTTTTTCACTCTTTTTGGAGCTAATTTTTGAAAGCCGCGAAGCGATAGTGGCTATTATTTGGGACATCAAGGTTTTTTTAATTCGTCATCTCCATCGATGATTCTTGTGACCTGACTTCTTGGAAATGACTTTTTCATTTTCAGTGATTTCTGCAGCTTTGCAGTTAAAATTTGTGTGCGTGACGTCATTTGTTCTGCGTTTAGGGCAATGGCGTGACTTACCTCACAAAAAATGACTTCTGAACTCGCTTAATGAACTTTATTTTTTTGACCATTTAACTAGTTAAAGTTCAATAGTGTCCATCTAAGTAGTGCCAAACGTATATGCCCTAATTCTTGAGTACTCTAAGTCTTGCGTTTTTTATTTCAAATATTTTTTTTTTGAAAAAGTTCCTTTAGAGCTATTTCCTTATAGAGCGTATGTGTCTCATAAAAATGACAGTCCAAATCTAAACAAAAAGTCTAGTGGTCTATTAAGGGACTGGTGGTCAATCTGTCTATCTTATATCTTTTGTAGTTTCAATTCATGGAAGGCCACAAGCGGCTATTTTCTGGCAACCTGCCGGCTATGTTTTTGCTCATGAGAGTGATCAGAATTTTGATACTTATACTTAGCTCTGTCAACAATCCAAGAGTTTGAGAAATGGAAGTCAAGTGGGGATTCGTCAAAATAATTTTAAGGTTCTTTGAAGCTTCTAGAAGCGAGATTTAGTCTATATGTCAAATCTGAAATCATTTTTGTTTTTATTTTGATTTTTTTCAGTGGTATTTTGATAGCTCATATCTACGATTCTATCTCAGCTATTTTCTGGAAATCTTCCGACCTACGTTTTTGCAACTGATCTAACTTTTCAACATTAAATCTTAATGTGGTCTAGAATAACCTAAACAGCTTCGTTCGGTAGTCCGTTATGTTTGGCATTCAGTTTTTTTGTGACGCAAATAAGTGATTGAATTCGTTTACTGGTTATAGCTACGAAGCTCTAGGCTGAGCAAAGCTATATTGTCGTCCTTTTATTTTTTTCTACACTTAAAAAATTGAATTGTTTTGGGGGCGCTGCCTCTATTCGATCTGTTGACACATTTTGATTTTTTAAATTAGAGTCCTGCTTTTGATCTGGCCGAAACAGGAAGTGGACTGATAGGCGAGGGGTTTTCGTGGCTGTGTCTGTTTTTCATCACAATTTTAATGTGGGCTGAGAACTCGACATTAAAAAAAAACAATTGTCGACAGCCGTTTTTTGCTCGTCCGTTTTTTTTCAGTACTTGCTCTGGCATGTTTTGTTTCGTCCGCTTACGCTTTTTGTGTTTTACATTAGTTCACGCGGAAAAAAAACTGAAAGTCCATATTTTTTAGTTATTTCTTCCTCTCACTAACGGAATTTATAATCTCACTTTTAGCATTTGCCTTTTTAGATCATTTGCCTTTTTAGGTTTTGATCATTAAGCTTTTTTAAGTTGAAAGAATCACTTGTGTTGTTGTTTATAAGTTGTAAAGGTCCGGAGGAATGAAACTGAAACAATCAATTTAAGGCGAGAAAAATATGTTCCATAGTTTTTGGCGTCAGTAACTTTATCAATTCGTTTCCGTGTCTGTTTATATCTGCATTCTATGGCACGCAAGTTTTTGTGTCATGTATTACGGCAATCTCGGAAATGTTGTACCAATTTTTCTAGCTGTTGCCCGGAAAGTCTTTAATATATCTCAGCTTCTGTTTTGGCTTTTTTAATTAAGAAAAGGTGCTATTAATTACAATTTATGTATAAAATAATAAAAGTGACAAAATGAAGAAAATTTTTTCCCATTGCTAAAGAAAATATAGATGTTCAACCATTGATTGTCTTTTAGCTTAGGATACTTTGATACATATTCAAACTTAATTGCCATTATAACATTTTTGGTCAATTTGACTCTGAAATGAAACCGGGTTCATACTTTTTAAAACAAAAGAATCATTTACGGACTGCTTACGAACGCAATTCAAAGCAATTTTGAAGTTGAAAGTACCAACTAATCAGAATCGGCAAATGTTTCTTTAAAATATACTATTTACTATAAATTTCAGCCTTCAATTGTAGAGTGACAAACCGATTAGTGAAAATTGAACAAATTAAGATCAAACTGCGCCTTGTCGCTACTAAAAAACTGAAGTCATATTTTTGTTAGTTGCGAAGCTTTAATCTGCACAGCTGTATTGCGGTGCTCGTGGTTTCTTTAACGACGCAATGAGGAGTTCTTTACTATGAAGAAATAAGCTTCATTTGACAAGTTAGAAATAGTTCGATTTCGAATGAAAGAATTATATTTCAGAGCCCGATCTCCAGTAAAGCCGCTACATGAGACACCTTCGAGAGCTACTTTCTCCACGCCCACACAGCCTGAACCGAAACTAGGTGAGTTGCGACGTATATCATATTTGCGAGGTCAAGAATGGCAGACGTGCGTCTTACAGCATAAACGTACAAGAACGCTGGCATGATTCTGTTCGTGGCACAGAATGCTGCCACATTCGCATTTGGAAGCATTCAATCTATTATGTCACCATAGATGAAATGATATTGCAGAAACGTACATATTGCGGAATAATACACATTTAAAAACTTTTAGCTATTATTGTTGTCTTGTTCGTCTTTTTTCTTGTGAACATTTTGGGGCAAATGTATTGCAGTTAGTTTTGCAACTTTTTTATTCTCTCAAACTAAGTTTGTCGGTGAGAAGGGCGGTTCTACCTCACATTCATCTCCCGCTCAAATGTTACCTGCACTTAACCCCTCCACCCCCGCTCCTCATTCGACCAACAACGTTTCGCTCACCATCCACCCGCTCCACATGCTCACCACGCCCCCACCCACCTTAATTCTCCCTTGCTCACTGCTGACCTTAATGCCCCTCCCCAAGCGGCAGCCATCTACTCTGTATCCAACCGTAGCCAAGCCCTTTGCCCGACGTTAGTAGGTTATCTTTTTTATAGCTGCGAAGCTTTAAGCTCAGCGGAGCTGTATTGCGGTGCTCTTGTTTTTTATAGCTGCGAAGCTGTAAGCTGAGCGTAGCTATATTGCGGTGCTCTTGGTTTTTTTTGTTTTGTCGTCTGACGCTTCATTTTCGTTTTCCATTTGTTCTAGAACATTCTGTCTCGTCACTGCTTAAATGGCTTTTTCGCGCTTGATTTCACGCTTTCTGCGTGACCTAAATTGCGGTTATTCAGAAGCAGAATCTGTTCCTAAAACAAACTTGGTTGTAAGAAAACAGATTGTATGGTCCGACAGCCGAGTGGTTAAGGCGACTGGCTGTAAATCCGGAGAGCGCCGGTTCGAGACGCGACAGGGAAATTTTTTTGCACCCAAAAACAACCTCCTTTGAAATAAACTTGTAAGTTTTATAGGCGGCGGCGATAACTATTATCAACTCACTTCTGTATCTTTTTCCATCTTTATTTTACGGCACGCAAGTCTATTTCGCAGCTATTCCGGCAATCTGCCGGCTGTGTTTTACAATTCAAATTTGAATTGTATTGGGGCGCTGTCTTTTTTTCAGATCTGTTCACACATTTTCATGATTTTGAAGTCAAATTGGAGGAGTGATGTTGGTCACGCCGAAACAGGAAGTGGAGCGAAAAAGCGAGTGGTTTTGTTGCGTAAAATTTTTTCGCTCAAATTTTAAAGTAGTGAGAAAACAGTGTTTGAACAAAAGTTCGCTTTCTCGCTCGTGGTTTTTTTGTTCACGTTGTTTTTTGTGCGGCAATTTCACTTTGGTGTTTTGTTTTTAATAGCCGCCCTCATCTTCTCAGCCGGCTATTATAGCGCTCCTATTTTTTTTTACTTCGTCGAATAAAAAAATGTTTCGCTTTACCTCATTTTGCCGCCTTTTCAACATATTGCGTGAAATCTTTCTGACTTCTCTAGGCTAGTTTCTCTCTTCCCTCATTCTGCTGAAAGTGATTTTGAACATCAGTTGCCCCTGTAGCCTCTCTCTAAAACAGAAGTATGTTCAACCACGAAATGCCATCAAAATAAATCGGACTTAAAAAAATGTTTTTGCACAAAAATCTTTTTTTTTCAATATCTTCTGTTATTTCAATCCAATCATGCTTATTGGAATCAACGGCGGCTATTTTCCGGCAATCTGCCGGGTATGTTTTCAATTTTTTGGATTGAATTTTTTCTAAATGGTTTTCCCAATCCATTCATAGTTCCTTCTAGGCTTTTTTTAGAATCAAATTTACATTTCTCGCTAGTGGTTTTTATTCTCCATAGAGGCTTTTTGACATTGATTTTCTGCTTTTTTTGTTTTTTGATCTGATTTTTTAGAAATGGTTTCGCAATTCACTCATTGTCCGTTCTTGATCTAGTTTTTTGTTTACTCAATGAAAATTTTTTGAATTATGCGTCAGGACTTGTCCTGCTATGTTTTTTAATTCGTCATCTCCATCGATGATTCTTACGACCTGACTTCTTGGGATGACTTTTTGAATGACTTCGGTGTCTTCTACTGCTTTGCAGTTGAAATTTGTCTGCGTGACGTCCTTTCTGCTTTCAGGTCAATTGCGTGTCTTGCCTCACTAAAAAAATGATTTCTGAACACACTTTAGGAACTTTAAATTTTACGAACTTTTACTACTTAAAGATCAATAGTGTGCATCTAAGTATTGCCAAACTTAGATGACCTAATTCTTGAGTAATATTCTTGAGTTTATGATTTCGAATATTATTTTTGAAAAGGCTCTTTTAGGGTTTTTTTCTAGACCGTATGTGTCATAAAATTGACAGCCCGAATCTAACCCAAAAAGTCAAGTGGTCTATTAAATGACTTGTTGTCGATCTATCTGTCTTATTTCTTTAGTTGTTTCAATTCTTTGAAGGCCACAAGCGTCTATCGCGGCTATTTTCCGGCAATCTGCTGGCTCTGTTTTTCATGTGGGTCTTTTTTAGTGTGGTGATTTTCGTACTACTGATTGTTCGTGTTACCACTGAATGCCCCACACAGACACTAACTCAAACAAGAAAACACACACACACAAACAAAGAACCCGCTAGCATGTACGAACGCACGGACGCTCACACACATGCAGACACACACACACATAAATATACACACACTCAAAACTGTGTAGGCGTAAAGGTACGGTGGGATCAAAAAATTTCAGGGAGTTTGGATACCCCCTTTTCTCGCCCCACTTTCTTGCTTTAGCTAAAGATAGCTACTATTAAAGCTAACCTATCTCCAGTTGTTCCAGAGCTGAGGGTCCAATTTTATACGGTTTTGTTTTCATTTTTCAATTTTCAAGAATTGTTAAGGGCGATTTTATATCAGTAAAATTTGTTTCAATTTGCTCCTTTGCAGAGCTAGGATTTTTTGTTTCCATTTTAGGGAAGTATATTCGAAAACAAACAATAGATGCGCTGAAAACAAAATTTTTTTGCAAATCTATCCCGCAGATTGGTTAGATCTAAAACCAAAGAAAGCTAAAATCAGACAATCTGAAAATTTCATCCCAATTCATCAACTTTTGAAAAGTTATTGTTTCACTTTTACTGTTAAATTGCTTTTTTTTCTCAGTTAGTTTTGTATTCTCTGGTTGTCATCGCAATTAAAGTAACGAATGAAAATATTTAATATTCAAAATTTTTATCAAAGATTTATTTTATTGCGGACGGCTCCATACATGAAAATTTCTAATTAAAAAGTGTTGCTTGGTTTTTTTGTTTTGTTGCATTTCTGCAAACAAATAAGGAATTTTATTACCTTGCCTGCCTACTTTTGTGTATTTTCTGCTGTATTGATCTGCAATTCGTGTCAGTATCCGAGGTGACGTGTGCGGAAAAATTGCAATTGTCAAAATTTTGAAATTCTCTATTCAGCAGAATTGCTACCCGATCTTTTTAATAGATAACAGAGATGCTGGTTGACGGGCATTTACTTCCATCACTTCTTGTGGCAAAAACTAATGTTTGCTTTCCTATAATTACCAAAAACTAATGTTTGCTTTCCTATAATTACCAAAAAATGTTAAACTGAAGGATTTGTACATCCGGTCCTTTTCAGTAGTAATTGGTAAGCGTTTTTATCAATTAATTTCTGAATGTTTAACACTGTTCTTTTTATTTCTGTCCTCTTCAATCTCTTCTTTATCATTTGCTATCAAATGAAGTTTTCATCAATTCTGTTTGTCCTCTCGTTCGCTTTACCTATTTTTCGTCTCACCCATTTGAGTTTTTGTCCTCAAAAATGGGAGAAACGGGTTATCCTAGGAGGGCATTAATTGGCTGAGCAACTCTTTTTGACCGTTATGCCTTAATAGCCTCTAAGTTGGCGTAAATTTACGGTGGGAACAAAAATTTTCAGGTGGTTTGCATGCCTCATCGCCAGTTGTTGGAGAGTAGTCCGGCAACGTTAAACGGCTACGTGATTTTGTTAGTTTTCAAGAAATGTTAAAAGGTGATTTTTCCTCAGTAAAATGTGCTTCACTTTGCTTATATGCAGAGCTAGGATTTTTGTTTCCATTTTGTAGAGAAGTGGATTCGAAAACAAAAAATAGATGTGCAGAAAACCAAAAAAAATTGAAATCTATGTCGCAGATTGGTTAGATCTAAAAACAAAGCAATCTAAAATTTTCTGTTAGTTTTCTATTTTCGGGTTGTCAGCGCAAATAAAGTAACTATTTGAATGTGATAAAATGAAAATATATATAGTTTTAAAAGTTTAATCCTTGTACTGCGGACGGCTCCATACATGAAAATTTTTTATTACAAAATTTTTGCTTGCTTCGTTGCATTTTTGCTAACAAATAAGATTTTTTTTCCTTTACTACCTAGTTTTGTGTGTTATTTGCCACGCTGATCTGCAATTTGTGTCAGTATCTCTGATCTGCCACGCTGATCTGCAATTTGTGTCAGTATTTCTAAATTTACAGAAAAAGTGCAATATATCAAAATTTTGAGATTCTTCATTTTTAATCTTTCACCAAAACTGCTACCCGGTTCTTTTAATGGGGAACCCTGCTACCAGTGTAACAGAGAAGCTGGTTGATTCGCATTTACTTCCAGAAATTTTTGTGGCTAAAAGCTATCAAATAACAAAAAATTTTCCCGCTGTCAAAATTTTTCTCTACCTGTTCTTCGCATATCCGGCAATGTTTTCCCTGTAATGACCAACAAAATTGTTAATTTGAAGGATTTCTAATTTTAATAGCAGATTCAAGTCAAGAAACTTTTGGATAAAACTTTTACACCCCAAGCGAAAGTGCAATTTTCTACGGTTTAGAGTCTTATAGGTCATTGATTTTTATAAATTTAGTTCAAAAATAAATGGATGGCAACATGCCATATTTCAAGCGCATTTTTAAGGAAAAAAACAGAAATCTTAGATGGTATTGCTGCTCTGATGTTTTTAATATGAGATCAATTTCAAGAAAAAGTTGAAGAGAAACGAGATAAACTGACCAATTGAGAGGCAGCAAGCTGAAATGCACTTATAGTCGCTGATTTAGAGAAACGAGCAGAATTTTCTCGTCAGCTAATGATATGCAAAGGGAGTTTCCGAACAATTTTAAGAAGTCTTCTTTAATTTTCAGTTTTTGGTCTTAGTTTTCCAGAACATAGGTAATCATTCCGTTTAACATTTATATTTTGGAATCTAATGTATCCCCCAAGCCTAGTGGGCATATAAATTTGCGCCACCTTAGGCGCGCGTGCTAATTTTTACATAGTAACGTACTATATATCAAAAGTGTTCAAAATTTCTGATTAAATTGCGCTAAATAATAAGAGAAGCAGACGTAGAAAGTATGATTTAATCAAGAGCTGTTGCTGCATAGTCGAAAGAACACTAAATTTAGAAAAAACATAAATGATAGTTTAGTCTTTGTTTTGTTTAACGAGTGCTTTGAATGTTCTGAGTTTTACTGATGTTACTTTAAAAAAATTTCAACTTTTTTATTGGTTTTGAACTTTGCGCCTGTTTCTCGATATTTGTTATTTTATTTTTTTTTTGCTGTATTTCAAAGCCTCTTTTTGAGTGTTTTTAGGAACTTCTTGGGACCTCTCCTCTCTGAAATTTTTGACTTTGCTAATAAGGGTGTTGTATTACACTTTCCTTTTGCTTGTTTCAATACTTGGCATTGTTATTCAGTTTTTCGTTTCACGACAAAGTATGAGTGCAGTTTCTTCAATATTATTATTGTCAAGATGGATAAAAGAGCAGTTCTTAAACTTTCACAATTCAACTATTTTCTTTCACGATTCAGGCAAAAAGCGGTGAATAAGTTCACGGCGTAGAGAGATAGAGGCGAGACCAGACAATACCTGTCATCGCTGTGTACAGATGTTAGAATTTACATAGGTGTTAAGACAAGTGATAGAAAGTTTACTGCGTACAACTGAATTGAGTCATCAAGTGATTGAGACTGAATGAAATGAACTAAAGTTTAAACAGGTTCCCGAATGGGTGGATAGTATAATAATATATAGGTGTTAGTAGTGTTTATAATAGTAGGTGAGTCTTTGTTTCAGTTCCTGACGGGTACTTCCGTACCACACTCCCCCTTTTTCAGTTTTTCGGCATTTATATGTCGAAAATGTGGTTGAGGTGGTCAACGTCTTCTGGGTCCAATGATGAAATGGGGCTCTGTTCTAGGGTTGTGCGGTGCGGGATTTCCGAAGGGGCCGTGCTGTAGCTCGACTGCGGGCTATCACTGTGGTCCGGGTTCCTGCATCTCTCGTCGTCAGACAGTGAGTGCTCTATGGAAATGTTGGTATCCTTGTTTGTTATCCTCGTGGGCTCTGTGGGTGGGGGTTCTTGTCCTGCGGTGATTGGCGCTGTTAGTGGTTCCTCTGGCATGATGTTGTGGTCGCTGTCCGACTCTATGAGGATGGTTACTGGTACCTCGTCATCTATGTTGTGGCTGGTCTGTGTTATGGTTGGTTGCTGTTGTTGTTGTATGTCCCGGGTGGGTTCCGTGCTTGTGGGTTGAATAAGCTGCTCTATGTTCCGAACGGGTGCGGATGGAGTTTCTACCATATTGTCTTTGTTTATGGGTAGTTTTTGCACAATTCGCTCGACGGATCCTCGGCCTTTGTTAGTGGTGTGCATAAAGTCTTTCGGTGAACTTGAAGTGACTATTGTTATCGGGCTATGTAATGGTGAATCGGATACTAGATTGATGACTTCTACCGTATCCGAGTTGTTCCACTTGTCCAGGTCAGTGCTTACAATGGAGGAGTATCGTCTTTGCCTTCGTTTCGCTTGTTCAATTTTTGACTGGGCTAGTGCTGCCTGTTTTGATTTTGTTTCGAATTGTGGGACGTGTATTCTTTTTGTGGGCTGCTGTGGTTTTCTTCTGGGGCTACCTGCTTTGCCTTTCCTTTGTTTCTGTTTTTGTTTTGAGGTTTCTTTCTTGGTTGGCTTGGTGGCGGCTTGTTGTATTTGTCTGCTTGTGCCCGGTTGGGGTTCCTGTTGTCGTGTTGACTGCTCCGCTGCCCATTTCTCTTTTTGTTTCTTCTCATCTAAATAGAATTTCTTAATTTTTTCTCTATTTCTCTTATATTCGCCGACGGTCTTGCACGCTACGAAGTCTATCAGTCTAGGTTTGTTTTGGATTATTTCTGTGGCTATTGCTATGTCGCTCTTTCTGATTACTGTATCTTTTCTTTTTGGTGTGTCGATTGTGAATGTGTGGGGTGTGTAGTTTGTTATTGTCCCGTCCGGGATTATATTCCATAGTGGCTTAAGTGTGCCTCGTGGTTCCTTTACTCTGCGCATTATTGTTTTTCTTGCTACTTGGTTTCTTTCTTTTACTAATACTGATGTTTTATCTCCGAATGTAATGCTTAGTTTGTCGGGTACGATTTTTATGGGAGAAATGGTCTTACGTTTTTGCGCCGTGGGTGCGCGTTTTGTGGCCAGGGGTTCTTCATCAGAGTCTGATTCGGCGCCGGGGGACTGGTATTGTATGTCCAGATGGGGCTCAGAGTCAGAGTCTTGATTCCAGATGCTTGCCTCGCTCAGCATGGCCTGCTTCAGTTTCTTCTTGTCTAAATGGAAATTCTTTATTTTATTGTATGATAAGTTTTTGTGGTTTGGCTTTTTTAGTATGTTTGTTAATTGTGTGTTTGCTGTTCTACCAAAATGTGCTTCGAACGGAGTGATGCGTGTTGTTGTGTTGGGAATCAGTCTAATGTTTTCTATTATGTGTGTGATTTTATCGGCTAATGTTTCTTTGTCCCATTTGGGATCTATGTTTATTGCCGAGAGTCGTCTTTTTATTGTTTGTATCATACGTTCGACTAATCCTGTCCCTCTGTGATCTCCTGCTGGGGCTAGGTTTAGTTTAATGTTGTTTTCTTTGCAGAAAATTTCGAAGTTTTTAGATTTGAACGCCTGTGCCTGGTCGCACCTTAGTGATCTTGGTATGCCGTGGAATGTCATGTAGCTTTTTATAAATTCAATTGCTGTTTCAGTGTTGCAATTGTGGTATGCCTTTGCGTGGGGGTATCTAGAAAATCTATCTACCGAGACTAGAATGTATGTGTCTTTGTTATTGTCTAGTGTTGGTCCTGTGAAGTCTATTTGTACTTCTTCATTAGGTTCTTGTAGATTGTTAAGATGTGTGTTTATTTTTTGGAATAATTGATTTTAAGTTCTTACCAATGGCTGTGCATGGTTTGCATCTTTGTGCCATTATGACGATTTCCCGGTGTATGCGGGGAAACCAGATGAGTTGCGCCATGTACATCATTCCCGCCTGTCCCGTATGGGTTTTGTGGATTGATTGTAGTGCAATATCGCGTAAATTAGGAGGTATATAAAGTTTGCCGTCATAAAGGATACAGCCGTTTTCATTTACGGATAGGTCTTTTTTGAGTGTATGCCAATAGCGGGAGTAGTGTTTTAGTGCGAGCCAGTCCTGGTTTTGGATCATTTTGCGTATCACGAATCACTGGAAAGTTTTACTGTTTCAAACCATTTTTCCCACACTATATTTGGTTGTGGTCCGTTGTCCCAATATAATGTTACCCCTATTGGGGATTTAGCTATTGCTGACTGCGCCATGTCAAGATGGATAAAAGAGCAGTTCTTAAACTTTCACAATTCAACTATTTTCTTTCACGATTCAGGCAAAAAGCGGTGAATAAGTTCACGGCGTAGAGAGATAGAGGCGAGACCAGACAATACCTGTCATCGCTGTGTACAGATGTTAGAATTTACATAGGTGTTAAGACAAGTGATAGAAAGTTTACTGCGTACAACTGAATTGAGTCATCAAGTGATTGAGACTGAATGAAATGAACTAAAGTTTGAACAGGTTCCCGAATGGGTGGATAGTATAATAATATATAGGTGTTAGTAGTGTTTATAATAGTAGGTGAGTCTTTGTTTCAGTTCCTGACGGGTACTTCCGTACCACAATTATAAAATTTGATATGGTAAATGTTGCTTTGGTCGAATGATGTTTGGTGGACAGTTTGCATTAGTTTTTGCTAATGCGGAAATTTTGTGTTCTCATGCTATTCAAAAAATAATTTGGCAAGCTAATGTGAACTTTGTTGACTAATTTAGTTCAATTTGTCGTCTCAAAATCAACAGCTTTCAAGTTTCTTTGTGCATGAACAGTTTCCGTTTCTATGAATGATTTTTTTGCTTTTAATAAATTTTTGTTTTGATGAAACATCTTTTTTACCACAGTTTTGGTTCTAATTTAGCCCGTACTATTTTCTAAACAGCAAAAGTTTAATCTGAAATTTTCTATGACGTTGTCAGTTGTTGCCGACTTTGTATATGTTGCAGACGAAGTTATCAGAGAACTGATTATTCATCAATGACTGATTATTGACAATTTCTGTTACGTCTGAAATCGGGTTTCAGCGGTTTTTCGTCGATGGGATGTCTTTGTAGTTGACTTCTATTTTTCTATTAATGTATTTCATCGAATATTCTTCATTGATATAATTGATTTGTTGTTTTGATACCTAAGGCAGCCTGTGTATCTAGGCACAGATCAAACCAAGAACCAACATTTTCAATTTAAGTGACGTTATCTCCACGGTGACGTCACGTTTGTATTCACCACTTTGGTACAAGAGAATTTCGTCATTTGATAATAATCTAACCCCAATTTAGATTATTTTTCTCTCGCTTTTGCTTGCTTGAATAGAGACCTTTCCCTTCTTTAATCTGTCGTTTGTTTGAAAACGGGTTAAATATTGCGTAGGTTTAAAAAAATGGGTGAAATGAGTTCATGTTACATCATAAAAGATGAAGATTATAAAAATTTTTGTTGACATCCATGTGAAATAAATGGACGGTTAGCACTACCCTAATTGGAACTTCAAAAAAACTGCTATTTCACTTTTTATTCCGCTCAAAAAGGTTGTTCAATAGTGCATTAAGGTCAGAAAAAGTCGCACTGCCACCTTTTAAATATGCCTTAGTAGTTCATACTGCCGTGTTACTTCATAAACCTTTCGACTGAATTTTTAAGATCTTGTTCTGTATTGATCGGAAGACTCCTGATTAAAAGCAAACGGAAGACTTTGTTGTCACTCTACGGTTTAAACTGGTACTAACTTGGTTAAACTTTACCCTGTTATTTTTTACAGTTGACATTTCGAAGCTATAGTTCTGAAAGCGTTATCGCTCGCATAAGAGAAAATGGAAATGGCTCCGATTAAATTTTGCGGGGTTTTACAGTGAAAGCGTTTTTCCATGCTTTATCTATTTATAGACGATTTTTTCCTTTATTTTTATTTGCATTTCCTGGTTTATCATTTGCTAAAACTGTGACTAAGAAAAACTGAATTTGACTAATAAGAACATAGGAAGCGTTATAATCTTTGGAACACAAGAGAATAATTTTGCTTCTTTTTTGTTCTTATTTTGCGCCTCTATTTAGCAATTTAATTGGTGTAGTATCTGACAATATTAAAGAGCTGTTGACAAAGGATTTGCGAATGCGATCAGATTTCCTAAAGCAATTATTGTAACGAATTTGCTTTTGTAAATCAGCCTTCCGCAACGTGCAAAGTGAGGTAAGAAATTCAGAGATTCTGTTGTTTAAGTTATAATATGAACATTTAACATATTAACATTATCCATTAGCATTATTAAAAACTTGCTGAAATAACTCCCGAATTGGGTTTATTATTTCTGAGACTTACTATAAATACCTAATGCAACTCCCTGTCACCCCCCCCCCCCCCACACACACACACACCTCACTTCAAGCCCGCATCTCAAAGAGGCTTCCTGCCTTCCCATTGATAGCAATCAACCCCCCCCCCCCCCGTGTTCAGAATGGGAAGTTGTTTTTTGATAAATAGCAGTAAAGTAGCCTGTTGACGTGTCCCAATTACTTTGGAAGTATTAGCCAAGTTGAACTAGTGGTAAATGTCCGCTGTGATGGAGGAATGCGACTTTTACTGAGATAAGTTGGTGCTATAAATTCCCAAACTCAAATTATTGAATGCGAATTTTCCGATTACGCTCTAAATCAACTTTTTTTTCTAATTGATGTAATCCAATGCAAGTTGACGTCTCTTTTCAAAACCGATGTGATCGCATTTCTTATTTACACTTTCAATATTAAAGAGTTAAATGAATTGGTAGATGAATGTTGATACAAACTCAATAGTTAGGCCGGTATTCAACTCCACTCAACAAATCGATTATTGAAACCAAATAGTTTAATCACATATTTTTGTACCCTCAAACTGAATGTTTGGGTTTTTGTTTGGTTGGATTTAGTCTTGTTTTGTAATTTGAAATTGTTATTCCCTGCTGGCTGTCACTGACTTCATATTATTCCATTAAATCACCTCAACTTTTTGCTCTGCAAAATAATTTTGAATAAAATTTTCTCTCAATTCAGAATGAACTCGTTGTTTAATTATTAGTTATCTATTTTTACAAATTTTATTATCTCGTTTTGTCGTTGAATAGAATTTTGTGGGCTGCTTCACAGTATATTTGAACTCCCTAAGAGAAATTGCGAATATAAAAAATTAACTGTTTGTACGCGTCTATAACTAAATTTGCTGATTATATTTGGGTTTATACAGACCAGTATTAATGAAAATTTTTTGATTTGTTTTATTTTTAGCAAGGAGGAAGGGTTAGATTGCTTTGCTTTGCTGCAAAAATGAAAATATCATCAGCTGCTTAGTTCTGAAAATTGAATTTATCGCTGATTCTATTATCAAATTTTATTCATTGATGCAGATTTCAGTTTAATGAAAGGGTAGCATTTGATTGTATTGAATTTAATGAACTAATGATACAACAGTTTTTAAATGCATAATGATTTTCAACTTGTATTTGTAGAGAATTCAACCGTCAGTCAAGCTATACACGAAAAACTCTTCAATTTGTTTGATTGATATCGGAAAACGCTTGATTGTATTTCACAATCAATTACGGAATTGAAAATATTTTAGACGAAATTATGTTATCCGTGGGTTATTGCTCTTTTAAAAGTGATTGCAAAGTGGCTATAATTAATGATCAATACTGTTCATTTTTGATGAGGCATAATTAAAATTTATATATTGACGTTAGTTATATTTTGTAATTTTAGTTTATCATACTTTAGGCCAAATTGGACATCATCCTTAATTATCCATTAATTGGTTGTATTGGTTACTGAAACTGTTAGAATTGAAAATGAAACTGCGAAGTAGAAGTTTATTCACCACCCCGACTACTGCTGTCAACAGTGAAAGTATTGAAATGGTGTTGCAGTGCACCTGTTATTCATCATTGTGTCATTGCAGCTGTGATATTGACTGTGCTGTTATTTTAGTGTCCTCTCCTAGCTACCAAATGTGCCAAAAGTGTCATACTAGAACAATTGTCGCTCCCGATGGAGGTGACATCAAAATCATCATCTGCAACAGTTAGTTCTACTTCAAAACTTGGACAAAAACAATTCAAGTTAAAACGACGCTTGAAGATTGTCAATAAATATTTGTGCTGGAGGTCAGCGGACCCCTCACCAATCAGAATTTTTTGCACCATAAAAGTTTCTCTAGCCTATGCCCCCTCCTAAACTGTTTGCCTCGCCAGTCGTTCGAGAAAAATTCACCTGGCGTTAGTCGGTTTATGTTTTGTAACAGTTTTTGGGGTAAGACTAAAAAATTAAATTAAATTTAGACGTAGAAGTGAAATTAGATAGTTGAGGTAGATCGAAATGACGTCAGAATTAGAGATCGGCCAGTTTGTCAAACTGGAGAGACAGTTGAGATGACTTGAAGTTGATCATTTGCATTTGTTAGTCTCAATTCTCTATTTTGAGAAAAAAAAGTCGAAAAATTGAATGATTGTCTTCATACACGTACCCGGGCCAGTTTCGCAAGATCAGAACCTATGAACCATCCCCCCATATTTTCAGTGATTATACCTCAATGGGGAGAGTAGTTTTTAAAGGGACTATAGTGTGAAGGACCCGAAATTGCTACCAACTGTCAGTACATACCGGCTTTTATTAGTCTAAGACTAGTTTACCGATTAATATTGGAACGAGTGTATTAGTCACGAATCGTGGAACGCGTAATCACCGAAAGAGTTAAAGAAAACGCGAGTAATTGATAGAGGCAAATTAGGTGAGACATATACGAGTGTGTTGATTTAGAGTGTGCTTCGCCGGTTGTGAGACCCAAGAAAGTGTCAGCACAACAAGAGTTCAACATGATTTGTAAGACTTTCCCTAAAGACAGACTGGAAAAGGTTGTCCTCAAAGATGCGAAAGAGGTCAACAGGTTCACACAGTTTCTCAACACCAACGTAAGTACAAAATCACAGTGTAGAGATTGATTACAATTTAGAGAATTGATCCACATATTTTTAACACGAGTTGTTTTATGCGTGTAAAAGTTGTCTTCCTGATTTTTTTTTGGAAAGCAATTCCCACGACATTTACTTTTGTGACTGCAACAACGATGTGCTCGATGTCAGCTGTTTTTCCTCCAGACATCGTCCAACCCTTCCCTCCCCTCCCCTCCCTAATCGCTTGACCCCCTCCCTAGTCGCTTGACACCCGCCACCGTCATTTGAGAGCAATTTGCCCGAATTTAGTTGGTTATGTTTTAATTTTAAATCTGTCAAGAGGGTTTTTAATTGCTCTCAAACAAAGTTTGTAGCAATTTTATTAGTCATGCTGGTCTTTTTTATGCGATTTTTCACTTGACCGATTTTTCGTCTGACCCATTTGACTTTTCGTCCTTGAGAACGGGATAAACAGGTAGTGCCCAGCGGATATTAGGTTTCAATGTTTTGTCATCTTTTAGCTTTCTCGACCCTCAAGAGCCAAGGAACCTCCTCTAGGGTTTGATAATAGATTATTGCATAGTTTCTATATGTATGAGAATGTTTTCAAGATTTTAATAACACGAATTTTTTGAAAAAATTTTGCAATTATGAATACTTAGCGAGTTTTTTTTGAATATTTTTGATTTTTTATTTTTTCCAGCACCAGGGGCCGAGGGACCTCATTTGAAGTTTTATTAATAGCCGCCCTCATCTTCTCAGCCGGCTATTATAGCGCTCCTATTTTTTTTACAATTCAAAGAATTTGAATTGTATTGGGGCGCTGTCTTTTTTTTTAAGATCTGTTCACACATTTTCATGATTTTTGAAGTCAAATTGGAGTAGTGATTTTGGTCACGCCGAAACAGGAAATAGAGCGAAAAAGCGAGTGGTTTTGCGGCGTGATTTTTTTTGCTCCAATTTTAAAGTAGAGTGAGAATACGGTGTTTGAACAAAAATGCGCTTTATCGGTAATGATTTTTTGTTCACATGCGGCAATTTCACTTTGATTTTTAGTGTTTTTTCAATTTTTTGGATCGGATTTTTTCTAAATGGTTTTTTCAATCCATTCATAGTCCGTTCTAGGTCTAGTATTCTGTTTAGTCAATGAAAATTCTTTGAATTGTACGTCAAGACTTGTCCTGCTATGTTTTTTTTACTTCGTCGAATAAAAAAATGTTTCGCTTTACCTCATTTTGCCGCCTTTTCAACATTTTGCGTGAAATCTTTTTGACTTCTCTAGGCTAGTTTCTCTCTTCTCTCATTCTGCTAAAAGTGATTTTGAACATCAGTTGCTCAGCAAAGCAATTCAAAATGAACAGTCAATATAAAAAATTGAAGTCAGAAATAGAAACGGGATTAACCCATAAAGCCCAATTTTAGATGCCCGCTATTTGAACGTCGGTCCTATAAGTATTAGTTACCTCTCTCTAATGCTGATTGTTATTGATAGTAGCCCCTGTAGCCTCTCTCTAAGAAACAGAAGTACGTTATGTTTAACTACGAAATGCCATCAAAATAAATCGGACTTAAAAAATGTTTTTGTACGAAAATCTTTTTTTTTCAATATCTTCTGTTATTTCAATCCCAGTCATGCTTATTGGAATCAACGGCGGCTATTTTCCGGCAATCTGCCGGGTATCTTAATAAGCTGCTGCACAGTTTCTAGAGTTAATAATGGGATGGTTATCATTATTTTAATGACTCGCGTTTAACAATTATCCTAAAATTATTATGTTCCAAGTTTATGGATCTTTGAGATAGTGTAAATTTTTAAGGCTTGAAATAGGGATTCTGGATAGTCACCTGTGACAATGAAATGGTTCTGTAGATATTATTGTCACGAATTTTAGAAAGATTATGTTAAAATTTGCAAATGTTTAAAAAAAATTGTTGTATTTTTTGTCCTTTTTTGAGTTAAACGATCTTTACTGGGCAACAAAACTTTTTAACTCTTGCAGATGGGTTACCTGATACGACAATTCCAGAAGTACAAAATGGATGTTAAAATTTTCTTCAATGCGATATGTCAAAAACTTTTCTTTTGAATTTTGCACTTTCAGTTTTTTTCTACATGGTTTAATTACTAACAAGGCTGGAAAACAAGAAGTTGCAGAGTCGAATCTGATCATGGAAAACATTCCTAGCTCTCTCTCTCTCTCTTTCTCGCTCTCTCTCTCTCTCTCTCTCTCTCTGTCGGTTGGGGTTTTTTCCTTCTCTTTCTCGTTCACGTTTGTTTTCTTGCACACTCTTTCTCTCTCTCTTTCCTCAACTCTTTTGTTGATGCCGCACGTTAGCTTCTGTTATGTGGCGTGATGTCACCATCTATTACCCTCAACTCTTGCCTCTTCAATTAAGCAAAGGCTAGCCTCACTAAACCGTGGGTACCTAAGGACGAAGCCAACCGCTCGCCGGTCTTTTAGAGCATTTCGCCCGACGTTAGTCGGTTATGTTTGAGGATTTGTTTCTGTTTGTACCAGACAATATTGTCGATTTTTTAGACGCTAGCGAACTATATATCAGAGTGCAATTCAAAGACGTTTGAGACAATTAGCTCAAAGCACAGGGCACATGCGCCTATTGCTGAGCTGGATTAACGGAGGGAGCCTTCGCTATGTTCTAACTTGATTAAGCTCAATTTTTGCATCCTCAAGACATAGATGACATTTACTTGGGGAACCATTTATTTATTTTGAAACGTACGAAAGATAAGCCCCTAGATTGGCTTATTGTCAGTTGAATTGAATGTGACGAATCTCTGATTCACCGAATCTTATCCTCCATTTATCTCATATTAAATGTATATTTGATATGACTTGAAATTAATACAAGCGGTCTGTTTCATTTTTAACTAATTATAGCGCAGTATTCTATGATCTTTTGAGAGATGAAAAAACTTAGATTTAGTTAATAGGAGAGATGAAATTTCTGAACAGTTGTCTCCGAGCAGATAGTTTTGTTTTGAGAACTCTAATTTAAGGGAATTGTAGACTTTAGAACCCATATCCGCTGGCTAAAACATTATACATGGTTCACCCACATTTTATATGGTATCATAATTTTCTATAGGTTACCTGTGGTTTACATTTTTTATCACTGCTAAGCATAACATTTTCGTTTTTCTTCTTTTTTTGCTCGTCGATCCCTCCAGTAGAAAACAAACCACGAGACAAAATTTTGTTACTTTTTACGCGACATTTTACGTGAAATGTTTTTTAACTTGGCTAGCCTAGTCTCATTCTGCTCAAAGTGCTTTTAAACAGCAGTTGGTCAGCAAAGCAATCTAAAATGAACATAATTGGTATCAAAAAACGGAATTAAAAATAGCCCAATTTTAGTATCCTTGAAGCCCAATTTTAGGTGCCAACTACTTGACGTTTGTAATCACATAATGTTGGTGAACCGAGCTGAGCTTCGGTTTCAGACAGCTTTCATGGGTTCTCAAAATAAAACGATTTGATCGGAGACAACTGTTTATTATGTAGCAATTCTCCCTCTTTTATTAAATTTTTATTTTCATCTGTCTCCAGAGTTTATAGAATACTGCCTTATATTTGTTTAAAAAGAAAATACACTGCAAAGTAAAAAATCCAACTAACTATTAGAAAATCTCTAACGCCTAAGGTTTTAATTAGGGAGATTTGTCCTGAGTTTGGAATGGATCTTTGCTTTAGTGTTCCTCTAGTTCATACAATGTAATTAAACTGCTTTAGGTGCTTTTTATAATTGTAAAAAAAAATCTTTAGCAAAATTTGAAGATATTTTTGAAAAAAGAAGTCTGCTGAGCTATTTATTTACTCTTTACTCCTGCATTAGCTTTTTTTGAAATGTCTGAATAAGTTTAAATTCGAAAATGTGAACTGACGCGACTTGAACGAGAAAAACTGAAAAAAAAATAATTGTAGCAGTCTTGCTGATGCTTTATTTTAGCAGCAAATTATTGGTCTAATGCGGGATGGTACATATATAGATGCTTTCTGATCAATATGAGAAATTTTAAAATTTTTTGTGGCGTTTAAATCAGTTTTTACGAAGACAACATATCTGAGCATGTGAATTCTACATTAGAGGACAAGTTAAGCTGTTCTTTTGCGATGAACTCAATTTGAAAGGGCAAAGACTTTAAAATGGTATCCGACAGTGCCATGTAACTGAATAAAATAGCATCAATTTTTTCGGTTTTTTCATGCATAACTTTTTTAAAATCCATTTACACGTGAACAAAATTTCCCGTGAACAAAATTGATGTGAATAAACCAGTGCCTTTTTTTCAATAATAATAGTCTGCATAGCCAAATATGAGGTGGGATTAGCCGTTACAATGTTTACATGTGATCATAATTATATAAGATAGTAATAATCCTACGATGGGATAATTTGTTCCCTTGTTCGTGTACTGCAGATCTCCGTCTTCTTAAGAGAATGCATTGAAATTGTCGCGGCTTTCTGCTAATTATTTAAGTTTTGCAGTTTTTTTTAAATTTTGATAATTTTTATCGTATAAAAGCACTAAATCCCTCGGGGCTTCGTGTAATGACTTTTTTGCAGCGTTTCATGCTCTTAGTTGTCTGAATTATAATTATGCGCTACCATCAATGTTTCATCTTTTGATCATTGAAACTGAATTTTTATAGAGAACAAATTGCAGAGGTTATGAGAGCAAATATAGAAATGCAACAAAACGATTAAGTTTTGATTTTTTGGTGTTTAGCATTGTTTTATTTTTATCACTGAATAGAGCTTAATGGTGAGAGCATCTGTTGTTGAAAGAACAGTTGACGATTGCTTTGTCTATTTTGACATATTATACTGACTCTATTCTATCTGCTCTGCTCAAATGATCTGAATATGATATGACAGTTTGCGAGATCATAGAGGACATTTTGTATTCTTCGTTATTGCTGATATTAGCTGCGAATTCAGTGGAAATTAGGTACCCTCTTTCACTAAAAATTCATCAGTAGGTTTTTTTTACAGACTTTTGTACTGAGAAATTATAGTTTAAGTTAAATAGAAACGGACTATTGAAATAAAATCTAGTTATAAAGCTAGATTTAAGTTTCAAGCTTTTTAAATAGTAATTGCGTCACGTTTTTCGCTTTTTGATGACCTTGTTGCTTTCTTTGTCACTGTTTTTTCTTTAGTCAAATTATATTGATCGAAATGTCCAATGATAATTTGCAAGAGTTTAAATCCAGTTGACTTTGCTTTTAACTGTTTCAGTTATTGTTCTTAAGGTTCTAATGAGCTGCCGAAACAGTCATTTTTGCGAAAAAGCCAGTCCTTTGTCAGTGTTCTCTTTGTAAATTCATTTGTTCAGATACTTTAACCTCATCTAAGTATTACTGGAAAATTTTCAGTCTTTTCTGCGCTTTTTAAAGTATCTACTTATAATCAAACTATACAATTTATTATTCTATGGTTGACTAGAGAATCAAGAGTAGACTAGAGTTATTTCATATTTTTGTTATTTCAGATGAAACTGCTGAGTTCGAACAGCTCTAACGACTTGATGAGGACCTTGACTGCTCTCAAAACGGAACTTCTCATGCAGTGTGGGCAACAGGTAAAAACAAAAGCTGATCAACTTTATTCAAAACTTTTCTCCTGTGCTTTGTGTATCGTGTTTGTGTATCGTTGTTTTATATATAGTTTTTGCAAAAATTTGCAAGTCGTGTTTACAAATTGTGCCTTAATTTGCAAATGTTTTGACATCATTTTTGCAAAATGTGCCTATAGCGAACCTTTGTAGTGGTTTGATTAAAGAGCGTCTATCAATTCGGTTAAATTAGAGATAATTTGAGCGATATTTGATTTTCGCCTGCACCAACCAATTAAAGAGAAAAGGAAAATGTGAAGCAAAGTAATGTAGGAAGGGCAAAAAATGGAGGAAATTTGATAAAAAATAATTGTAAGCATTAATTGTTTTATAAAGCCCATAAATGATTCGTAGCCTTAGCATGATAAAGCAGCACAAATTTGATATATATTTTCGTTGATTTCATCTACTCTCTTGAAGTCAATTTTAAAACAATTTTGTGACCTGAAACAATTTTATATTTTACAATTATTAATTGCTCTAGAAGGAAGTTTGAAGCAATTCTTATAAACGCGTTCTTTTTGATGCATTATTTTGGCTTGACTGCTTTCTTTCAGAACATTTTGATTACGACTCGAAGAGAATTGGTTTTCTTAAGTTTTTTTACCGGAAATACTTTTCGTTCAGACGGCGTTTTGACTTAAAAGCGAAAGAGAGTAAAATTGCTGTGTGAACTAACTTTTTTCTGAGCGACAGAAGTTTTTTGATCATGCGCTTCCATCAGTGAATGACCTTTCGACTTTGAACATTGTTTTTTGTCAGAATGCCGCTTATAGATAACCATTTTAGCCGTTTTTTCGTTCAATTAGCCCAGTTTTATCGCTTATAGCTTAGTTTTTTCTAGATATGATTTTAAATAGAAGCTGCATTAAAATGTGAACCTCTGAAATTGACACGAAAGTGTTTTTCAGAGTCTATTAATGCGTCTAAATGAGCACATATTTCCTTATTTTTTAATTTGTTTTTGACTTTTTTTGAATTAATTTCTTCACTTTTGGACCTTAAATCGGTTTTTTGTTTATAAATTATCAAAAATTAGAGCATATGGCGATTTAGTTTTGATATTTCATGCATTAAATGCCTCTTTATAACGTGGGTCTTTTGTCTTTTAGAATTGTGCACTTCCTTGCCCGATTTTGGCAGTTTTTTCACAAATTTTTTGGATTGAATTAATAGAAAGTCTTTTTGTTCAAGGTCAGGGGTCCTAATTATTTTTTACTAATAATTAAATGATTTTGTGGCGTTCAGTATTTGAAAAACTGCAAAAAAATTTCATAAATGCATATTGAAATTTTTTTGACAATTTCATTGCTAAATGTTTTATTGTTTCCAATCGTTTAACTATGTCTCTACATTATAATCTACGCAGGAAGATAGCTTTCAAATTTTGTGTTTAATAAGGTAATGTAATTGTTCTTCTACTTCATTTTTTTTATTTTGAATTCATCTTCGATTTTTTCTGGCAAAATTTTTGTTCTTTGACTTTTGTTTTCTCTGCATTGATGCCTTCAGAATAGAGCTAATAGCTATTTGATGGGCCAGTTTTTTTGGAGGATATGACTTCGAGTCGTTTCCGGAATTGTTCCGGCTTTGTTTTTTTTCACTTCTTGAGTGATCTTTTCACGCTTGACTTTTTGATTTTTTCGAGTGTTTTGAATTGTGAGCATTCTGAAATTGTCTGTTGCTAAAATAAATCCGCTTGTGAGCGATGACTGAGTATAACGCGTATAGCGTACATGTTAATGTCTCCAAATCTCAGCTGAGGGCGCAGGTTCGAACGCCACCCGAGTCAAAAGTTTTTTCACCATAAAAGTTTTATATATGCCTCTTTCTGATTTGTTTGTATCGTCTCGAGAGCATAAGTTGATCGAGAGCATTTCGTCCGACGTTAATCGGTTTATGTTTATTTTATAAATTTCATTATAAGTTATGGTAACTTTAATTATTAGTAGCTTACAATTTTCTATAGAATTTTTTGCAATGTTTGAATAAACATTGCAAAAAAATTCAAATATTGCAAATCGGAAACTCAATTGATCTCTAAATTGCGCAGGCGGTATCTAGGCTACACCTCCGCTAATTTAAATTGTCCTGCCTGACACCGAAAATGAGTCTTCCACTCTAAAACTTAAGTTTAGTTTAATTTGATTTGAAAGATTTGAGAAAACGTAATAGATTTGAGAAGTGTAATAGAGGTCACTAATAAAAAAGGCTTTGCGGAGTGAAATTTCACAAGTGACATTTTAATCGCTGAAATGCTAATTGTCCAAAACGAAAGCGATAACTGGGTAGAAGTTGGCTATGAGCGACGCATTGGTCAATTCAACCTTCTTTCTCTGGACCCCCCTCTACTATTGGTCTCATTGTTATTTTTGCTGATCGGAAGAGATTAGAGAGTGACAAATTCGCTGTTTGAGTGTACCTTACTGATAAATTTGGCTCAAGTGGGTTCTTTTATGACGTAAACACTGTCTGGAGATGTAAATTATGATGCAAATTGGGTGATGAAATCTCTATTGGGGCGACAAGATTTACGCTAATTTACTTCTTAATCAATGATGTTACCTTAAGCAGTTATTGAATTGATACTTAATGTTCAGCCAAGGTCTTATTATATAAGGTAATTTCACATACAAATTGAGTTAATTTTTGTAGCGGATATCCATTAAACTGTCTGTTTATTGTCAAAACTGTTTTAAAATTTTGATTTTGTTTTGTAATTGGCTTCTTAATTTGTGCTTTAATTTTCAGACTTCCTTCCGACCCCTCAAATTTTTCCAAGTCATCAAAATGTTCATGGACAATTACGATCGGGTCGCTAAAAACAAACCCAAAGATTCCAACATTGTATTGCCGGATCCAAACCATCCAGTTCTAGACAAGCCGTTTCTGGTTCGATCCTTCGGCAGCATTCTCACCCACTTCATGAACAACCAGAAACTGGTGGTGATCAAAGAGGGCGAAAGACCCTGGAGGGTGAACAGACGCTCGACTGTCAAGTTACGCGAGATCCAAGGACACCAGTTGGAAGAGAAAAGACGATCGCCGTTGATCAACTGTTTGTGTGGAAAGCGGAAAAATCAAGATTTCGTACAATGTGTTGGTTAGTTTCAACACGTTTTTCATGATTAATTGCTGTCGAGAGTGAGCTAATTATTGTAAACATGTGTGTCTTTTTTATGCAAATTCTTGCTTGACCGTTTTTGCGCTTTTGTTCTAGAATATTCTTCTTGAGTGACTTTTTCATACTTTAGTTCTTCATTTTTGAGTGATCTAAGTTGCCCTCAATCTGTTCTACTTTTCGGAGCTGCACCCCTCTAAATCAAATAGCCCCGGCCTGTCGTTCGAGTGTAATTCGTCCGACGTTAGTATGTTTGTTTTCATGGTAGCTTGATTCATCGTAAGATTTAATGTCACCATGCTTGAACCTGTTATTAGATATCGCAGGTTCTATTTCTCAGATGCTAATTGCGGTAATATTTATTATATCGGTTCGATGTGATTCTTTAGTGATAAAACATCTGAAATGTCTTGGCGATGTTTCCTATCAAAACTTAAATATCATCATTATCGCGCATCAAATTATTTTCACAAAACTTAGAAACAGAATTTATAAGGGTTACTTAGATACATATATTGTACAGAAACATTAAAAGTTAATGGCTATTCTGTGAAACATTGATAGTTAATTAGCAGTTAATTAGCTCCGCTCTATCTCTTAACCCCTAAACAAATCTTCTGTTTTTTTGTCTACGATTTATTCAAACATACCATTGATTGTTTAACTTCGACATGGCTTTTTGCACTTTAAAAGAGCTGAAACGATCATTTTGCTTGTCATTTTATTTTAAAGATTTTCTAAAATTATAAATAGATCTCTGCTTTGTAATCGTGGAAGTTTTGAAATGATCATAAAAGGCTTCCTTTGTGTAGTGTGCAAATGTGCAATCCACAAAATGTGTGAGCACCTGTTGGTCCAGTGTCCGGGTGTGCTGAAGGGGGACTACCCTCCACACAAGTTCATCAGGGTTCCTCTCGAGACATTGTACAATCAGAACAACAAACAGGTAATCAACAAAAGATTTCTCCGCTTTCTACTTTCTCTGTTATTCAGTATTCTCAAACAAACTTGACGGTCATTTCGCTCACGCTGGTCTGTTTTCTTGGAGTGCTGTGTTGGATGGGTTATTAAATTCACCTAGATTTTCACTATTCCGTTTCAATGTTAATTTTCATGGCGACCTCAATCGAACTTTAATGCAAAGGTGGTAAAATATGTCCTTGAAAAGTTGAAAAAAATCCTGATCGGTATACATTCCCTTTATTTCCCTTATCTGCAACTAAACCGATAAACAGCTGCAATCTTTATAACCGTGTACTTCAGGTTCCAGGAAAACTGTGTGACCTCTTAGCTTACATTGAGGACCATGGACTGAACCTGCAAGGTATCTACAGAACAAACGGATCTCAAATGGAGAAGAAACGTCTCATCAACCTTCTTGAATCAGAGGACTACGCAAAGGAGAAACTGGAAGACTTCGATGTGAAAACTACAGCTGATGTAGTCAAGTTGTTCTTCCGATCTCTCCCCAATTGTTTGTTCACGAATGAGAAGTATAAGATGTTGATGATGGCATTGGACTTGGAGACGAGAGAGGAACAAACAAACCGAGTGTTTCAGCATTTGAAGACATTGCCTCCGGCTAATAGTGATACCTTACAGGCGTTGATTGTACACCTTCTCAAGTGAGTTGTGATTTTTAATTTGAAACACTCACGTGCAAGTTTTAAGGTGCGAGATCTCTGCAGCGCCGGTTTTACGATGGCAGATTTTCCTAAACACAGTCAGATTTCAAATTTGCAAGTTTGTGTTTCAAGCAGGGATAGACTCTGCAGAAGTAGCCTCGAAATTCTGACATATCTCGAAACGCTGCGCGTTTATTGATTAATACCAATTTTTAACCTAAGCACACGGTAACCTATGCACACGGTAGAGTCACGTAACGTATGCGAGAATAGTCAGATTTTGAACTTCAGTATTGGAAGTTGTGACCATACGATGTAGTTTGAAATTGTAGCTTTAACTCTCAGAAGGCAGTTTAAAACCTGAAATATTCCGATAAGGATCCAAACTTTGACATCGAGTTGATTGAGTGAAGAGCTATTAGATAAACTTGATAGATGAACTCTGAAAAGATAATGCATATTATATTTGCCAGAGGACAATTTTGCGGTACTATTCTTACTTATTAATTGCTCTTGAACGAAGTTCATAGCAATTATTGTAAACGTGTGTGTCTTTTTTATGCGTGATCTAAAATTCTCTCTCAATCACAATTTCAAGCAGTTGAACTCAATTGGCGGCAATTTAATACTTAAAGTCAAATGAAAAGTGCCCCGAAACTGGTGCCATTTTTCACTTCAAATTTTAATAGTAGTATATAATAACCTCTAATGTGGTTATTTGAAGCTCACTATTGCGCTTAGTCCTATTTAGGCTCCCCCTCCTCCTCCTCCTCCCCCCCCCCCCGAGTGAAGCAGGCTGCAATTGATTAGAGCTCCCACTAGTTGTTCGAGAGCAATTCTTCCGACGTTTAGTCGGTTATGTTTTTGGTGACGAGAATTTCAGTCTCTGATCTTGATATTATTGCGATCTTTTAAATTTTATAAAAGTCTTGGGTAAATGTACTGACATCTAGCATAGTTTTAATTGCTCTCAAACGAACTTTGTAGCGATTATGTTAGTCCTGCTGCTCTTTTTAATGATAATTTTTGTAGCACCAACTTTTTGTCTGCTAGTTTTTTTTTCAAAACGGGATAAACATGTAAAACCACGAGAGAACTAAGTCGCTGAGCAGTTCGCCTTGAGCCTTATGGCTTGCTAGTCTTTAAGTATTCGATTTAGCAAAAATGTTTCGAGGAGACGGTTTGATGGTGTAAAGGGCGGTTCTTAAATCTTTAAGGTTTGACCTCTGAGTTACCCCCCCCCCCGCACCCGCCCGCCCTCAATACTACCCCGCCCGCCCTCCTCCACTTGGAGATTTGGACCCCAATCTCGTCTAGCCCTCTCAACTCTACCCACCCCACCCCCCCCCCCCCCCCCACTTACTCAATCCCCCCCCCCCCAGATACATGAATTAATTTTGTGGTTGGTGGTTCTTAAGATTTTGTCGCTCCCCACTCACCCCCTCTCTCCACTCGTCTCGTCCACCTTCCTCTACCTCATTCGCCCGTTACCCTGAAAGCTCGAACCCCGTCCCCCTTCCACTGAGCACGCCTACCCATTCCGGTCACGCACCCGTCATCCTCTCAAGAGGTTTTTTATATAGGTGCTCTCCTTTTTCATACATAGCAAAGAATTTTCAATTGTTTTGGGGCGCTGTCTTTTTTAAGATCTGTTCACACATTTTGATGATTTTATGACGCTGAAATAGGAAGCGGAGAAAAATCGAGTGGTTTTGCCGCGTACAATTTTTCGACATTATTTTAAAAATAGAGTTAGAAAACCTTGTTTGTCGATTTGAGTATTTTTCAAGATTTTTTATTGTTTTTTTTTGCTAAATGCTTTTCGGAATCGATTCCTAGTCGTTAATTTGTGTAATTTTCTTTGTAGCAATGAAAATTCTTTGAACTGTAGTTCAGGAATTGTTCCGTTGTTTTTACAATTCAAAGAATTTGTATTGCTTTGTGCTGCTGTCTTTTTTAACAATATGTTCTCACGCCTTTTCATGATCTGTTAAGTCAAATTGGAGAAGTGATTTAGTTCCAGTGGAAACAGGAGAATTTTGGGACGAGCGAAAAATCGAGTGGTTTTGCGGCTTGAATTTGCTCTCTCAAATTTCAAAGTACAGTGAGAAAACGGTGTTTGAACATAAATTCGCTTTTTTGTGGTTTTTTCGGTTGTGGTTTTTTGATTTTGATTTTTGCAATTTTTTTCAGGTTTTTTATAAGATTTTTTTCTTAGTGCTTTTCCCAATCCATTTATTGTTCATATAGCTGTTGTCTTATTTCTCTGAATTGTGTCAGGACTTATCCTGCTATGTTTCTTTGAGTCGTTCTACCTTTCGATCAGTTTTTTGTTTTACGTAAGTCACGACTTTTTGGTTTGATTTTTGATCTCACTCACTGTTTCTGTTGAATAGATTCATTTTAACGCATTTACTCAATGATTTGCGCAGTATAGTGAATACGGTCAAGGTCAGAGGAGCAAAATCAAAAGAAACGGGATAAACCGATAAAGCCCGGTCATTAAGCCATTGTGCATTTGATTATCAGTGTTCAATTGCGATTCCTAGCTTAGTATTAAGTTGAATAGTCCCTAATTTAGAAGGTGAATTTAGAGTAGTTGAGGTAAGCATTTGTATGGAACTGCACTTCAAATTAGAACACTTTTTGACACTTGAGAGAAAGCTGGCAATTTGTTTTTTTTTCTATTACTTTTTCTGTTACAATCTTGATAGGCGTCAAGTTGGTATACGGCGGATAGTTTTGAGAAATCTGCCGGCTACGTTTTAGACTGTCATCGATGTCATTTTACTTAATTTCTGAATGGGTCAAATAAATCTATCTGGTGGAGCAAAGATCTGAGAGTCATAATTAGCAAAACTCAAGGCATCCTTTCGACTTTGAGTTTGATCTTTGAACTTCGTTTGGTTGCATGAACCAATAGTGGAAAGTGGAGAGTTTGGCTTGAGGTCAGAACGTGAGAACAAATTGTAAGCTAAAACAGATCTAAGGGGATGAATCTAATTAATAGGATGTGAGGTCACAATTGACAGCTGTAATTGTTAAAGCTGATCAAGATCTAACTATGAGTGTGTTGAACTGTGCTAAAGAGCTTGAATAATGTTCAGTAAAAATTGACCTAAGTATGCGAAGAGTACGTAATTCTAAGACAAAATCTCCAAAATTTATATCGATTTTGACGATGAAGGGAAAGTTACTACGGATAGGATATATATCCCTCATTTAGTTTTGATAGATCAGATCGCTACGCAACCTGCGATTCCGCAATTGAAAGCTGGAGTTCTTGTAACGAAGCGTATTAAAAGACTTTTGATATTCTCAATTTTTGAAAATCTGGATTGCTGTTTTTAAATAACTTCCACAAGTCTTTTGAATAATCTTCTTAAGTTCCTCAATTCTCCTAAAAGAATATCATGCCCGGACAAAACAGTCCCAGACCCAAGAATATAAATGTTCACAAGTAATCAGAACGTCAAAATTTTGTTTCTAGAGTGAACGAAAATAGTGCCGTGAACAGAATGGAAATCGAAAACATTGCAACTGTGTTTGTGGAAAACTTGATCTTCTCAAATGACCCTCCAGGAACCATGACCTGTGGCGACATGTTGAGTGCCACCAAGAAACGGTCAGAAATTCTCATCTTGATCTTGGAGAAAATCTCGCGTCGAGTCGAGACGACATTGAAGATCTTTGAAGAACTCGATAATTGTCAGGCCGAGATTGATGCTAAATTGGCAATGATTGGCGGCAACGATATACAAGGAGAAACAAAACCTAATGTGGCTGTTATCCTTGATCTACAGTCGGCGATGTCGGGATTTGAGGAAATGCGAAGACTTTCGGTGGGTTGAAATTAGTATTGGGATATTTTTTCGTTTGAGCAATTCACGCCCCCCCCAAATTGTATAATCTCGTGGGGGGGGGGGGGGGGCAATTACACAGAACAGACAAGCAATTCAATTACTTAGAAATCTAAGAGAAAAATGGACATGCCTTATAATATGAATTTTGCTCAACTTTGTCAATTAGTTTGTACTTAACTCACAGAGACGCAGGTGTCAGGGCCTTTAGTCCCTAGGGGTGACTCATATTTAAGTTTGACATATACTTGACATAAAACCTGCTCTCACCATCCTTTAAACGTTTCAAATGTACTTTATACCAGGGATGGTTTCAATTTTCAGCCAATGTCAACCGATGTCTTTTTCAGCCATATGTTTGCGTGGTTGCTCTCTATATTGAACACCTTAACATCACAATTACTTCGAAGGAAAAAGAAGATTCGCAATGCTATCCATTAGCAACGGTTGTGTTTTTAGAGAGGTGAGAGTGCGACAACGGAGAATAACAACGAGCCCTTATCGCAAGCTGAAAAAGAACTGTTGGCCAGTCTGACTGAGAAGAGTGACATTGAAGGAGGGAGGGGAGGCAGTGTATCTCTATTAGAACACGATGACCCAACTGTACTCCAACAACAGAGCAAAGTCATCACTAAAATAAGGTACACTCAATCCGGTCTGACCGATTTTTTGTGGCGGTTCTCCATTTAACTTTTCGTCCTCAAAAACGAGACAAACGGGTAATTCCCAGAGGGCATTAAGTTCTCTTAGAGCCGTACGCCTTACCAATCTCTTAAAGCACGCACGTGCAAGTTTTACAATGCCGAAAGTCGCGAGTGCCAGAAGTTGAAATGCCAGAAGTTCCTACATACTTAGCCAGAAGTTGAAATGCCAGAAGTTCCTATATACTTAGCCAGAAGTTGAAATTTTTGAAAATTGACTCCAAAAAATCGCGTTCTTTATTTAAAATTACTTGTAAAATTGCCACTGCTTGTTTTTTCCGTTTTTGCCACTGCTTGTTGGTGCTTACAATTCTGTCCCCTAACAGGATTTTGATTTTGGATTTCTCATTATGTAATGTTAATTGTGCTGTTACTGGTCTATAGGAGGATGAGAGTACTGATGGGTGGGGGGGGGGGGGGGCTTGCAAAAACGGAAAAAATTCCTGGGGGATGGAGAAACGGAAAAAAATCCCTTGTATGAATTGACAAAGGTATTTGTCGACTAGGTCAAGACTCATTTGTCGGCGAAAATCATATCCATTGATATCCCAAAAAGTTCTGGGTCTTCTTTTCTTAACTTGAATCCATCGTTTCCAGATTGTCCAACCATCGAATCTTCTCACATGTTGTTTTTGCAAGAATGGAATCATCATCGGTCATTATTTTTCAGGGACAATTGGCTCTTTTTTATATCAAACAGAAAATTCAAAGAACAGCGAAATTGAGAAATTGTTTTGTTCCTATAGTGCTTTGGAAAGAAAGCCATTTGTCTGCGAAAGTGATTCTCCTTTTCATCAATCGGAAGAAAATTCCTATTTTGATTGTTTAATCGGTTAAAATCACTTCCGCAAAGCTTCCGACTGAACTTGCACAGTGCTTTTTTAAAATTGTTACGTGACTCTGCAGAAGTCACTTCGAAGTTTTGACATTATATCTCGAACCGCTTCGCGGTTCTCGATAAACGCCAGAAGTTCTCAGTGACTTCAAGCAGAGTCACGTAACCATTACTTAGAATGCGATTCAGCAAAACTTTCGGTGAGACTATTGAATGGTGTTTTCGCTTGACCGATTTTCTGTCTCACGCTTTTGACTTTCCGTCCTCAAAAACGGGATAAACAGTTAGCGCCCAGCGGGCATTAAGTGGTCTTAGAGCCTTTCAGCTCTGTTTCAGCTCAAACTGTTTTGGAGACTTATACTTATGGTGTGATGGGCGGTTCTGAGAGGTTGAAGACACCCCCACTTTTGACCGCCACAAACCCCCCACTGCGCTGTTGCCCCCCTCTCCCACTGTTGCCACCTCCCTCCTCATCAACTCCTGGTGCCCCCTCCCGTGGCTACTGACGAACAACCGATCGCTAAAGACACGCAATTTTTTACTAATTGTAGCTGCGAAGCTGTAAGCTGAGCTAGGCTATATTGCGGTGCTCTTGGTTTTTTTTTGTTTCGTCGCCTGACGCTCTTTTTTCGTTTTACATTCGTTCACACAGCAAAGCTGAAATTGTCAAATTTTCTGCGCTGTTGCCCCCCCCCCTCTCCCACTGTTGCCCCCTCCCTCCTCATCAACTCCCGGTGCCCCCCTCCCGTGGCTACTGACGAACAACTGATCGCTAAAAACACGCAATTTTTTTTACTAATTATAGCTGCGAAGCTGTAAGCTGAGCGAAGCTATATTGCCGTGCTCTTGGTTTTTTTTGTTTCGTCGCCTGACGCTCTTTTTTCGTTTTACATTCGTTCACACATCAAAGCTGAAAATGTCAAATTTTCTGCGCTGTTGCCCCCTCTCCCACTTTTGCCCCCTCCCTCCTCATCAACTCCGGGTTCCCCCCTCCCGTGGCTACTGACGAACAACCGATCGCTAAAAACATGCAATTTCTTTTTAATTGTAGCTGCGAAGCTGTAAGCTGAGCGAAGCTATATTGCGGTGCTCTTGGTTTTTGTTGTTTTGTCGCCTGACGCTTTTTTCGTTTTACATTCGTTCACACAGCAAAGCTGAAAATGTCAAATTTTCTGAATGACTTCTACCTCTCAATATCGGCATTTGCGCGCGTGACGTCATTTCTCACTCGCTTTAGCACAGGTTTTTAGGTTATTTTTGTGATTAGATTTTGAGCATACGTGACTTACCTCACTCAATAAAATGACTCTTGCACTTTAAAACTTAAGTTTAATTTGAATTTGTTTAAGGTAAAAGGAACTCTTTTGTGCAGTAAAGGTCCCTAATAAGAGGCTTCTGCGGGATGAATGTTAACAACCTTTATTAATTTATTGTTGAATAATTTTAACCTTTTTTAGCGGAGTCGATTTTTTTTTCAATTTTGATCTGTCTCTGTTTTTATCTCTATTATACGACACGCAGGTCTATTCTTTCGCAGCTATTCCGGTAATCTGCCGGCTGTGTTTGTTTTTTCGGTGAAGCAATTTTGACTGAATTGAGTGTGTGGCATCATTGTTTACTTGTATCACATCAGGATCTCTTAAGGTCTGCTATTTGCTGCGTTTGCGCGCGTGACGTCATTTCTCACTCTCTTTAGCAAAAGTTTTTTGCGGGATTAGATTTTGATCACAAGTGACTTACCTCACTCAATAAAATGACTTTTGCACTTTAAAAGTTAAGTTTAATTTGAATTAGTTTATGGTCAAACGAACTCATATGTGCAGTAAAGGTCCCTAATAAAGGGCTTCTGTGGAATGAATTTTAACAAATTGTATTAATTTATCGCTGAGTGTTCTTTACCAAGTTTTTTGAGTGGCGTCGATTTTTTTCAATTTAGATCTATATCTGTTTCTATCTCTATTATGTGGCACGCAGGTCTATTCTTTCGCAGCTATTCCAGCAATCTGCCGGCTATGTTTTTCAAAAGCTTTTTGAAAATTTCTGAGCTTTTTGACTTTCAGCCCTAGGTGTCAAGGAACCTCCTGTAGGGTCTTATATTAGGTTACTGCATAGTTTCTAGTGGTAGTCGAATGGTTTCAACATTTTAACATCACGAATTTTAGCATTTCTTTTGAGAAAACTTGCAAATTTTTCAGTCTTTTTGACATTTATTTTTATTATTCACGTCTTTCCAGACGCAGAGGCCGAAAACGTCCTTAGGAGTTTGATGATAAGTTACTGAAAAAAGTTTTTTGCCATGGAGTAGCTGTCAGTTTTTTAATATGACAAATTTTGGCAATTTTTTTAGAAAACTTTATTGTCATTTTTCAGTTTTTTCAGCCTAACAGAAAATCTCCATTAGGTGTTAATAAGAAGTTACTGGAAAGTGTTTTTTGGGCCATGGATTAGTTTTCAATATTTATTATCACAATATTTAGCAGTTTTTTATGCAACTTGAATTTTTTCGTAATCTTTCAGGTTTTTTCGGCCTCAACAGCCACACAGCCTCCTCTTTTGAATCTTTTAGATGTAATGGATTGTTTTTCAAGATTTTAATATCAGCAGTTTTTAAAAAAATATTTGCAATTTTTTCAAGTTTTTGAATCTTTTTTGAATTTTTCATTTTTTACCGGCACCAGGGTCCTAGAACCTCCTCCAAGGTATGATGATAAGCTGTCGCTTAGTTTTTAGAGTTCATGGAATAATTATCAATATTTTAATGACTCCAGCTTTATCAATGGTTTGATAATTTTTTTTTCAAATTTTCAGAAAATTTTTATCATCTTCCAAGTTTATGGATCTTTATGAGCCAATGAAACTTTTTGAAGCTTGAAATCGGAATGCAGGATAGTGTCATGAGACATTGAAACGGTTTTGAAGATTTTAATATCTTGATTTTTAGCAAGATTTTGTTAAAATTTGCAATTGTTTTCAAAGTTTTTGAATATTTTTGTCCCTTTCTGAGTACTGACGATCGATCATTACTGGCCAACGAAGCTTTTCAAGTCTTGCAGATGGGTTTCCTGACATAAATCCAGAGATAAAAGTTAGTTTTGAACTTTTTCACTGCAAAATCTGGTAGCTACTTTTTTTAAATTTTGCAATATTTTGCAAGCTTTTTAAATATCAGTTTTTTATTTGATTTATTTACTAACAAGGCTCGAAAACTAAAAGTCACAGAGTTGAATCAAGCTAAATGTAGCCTCACTAGACCGTGGCTAGCTACTGAAGAAGTCAACCGCTCGCCGATCGTTTGAAAGCAATTCGCCCGACGTTAGTCGGTTATGTTTTTTACTTATTGTGGGAAGGACGGTTCTGAGAGATTTACCCCCCCCCCACTGTTGCCACCCCCATCAGCCTCCCCCATGATGCAACCCCCCTCCCCGCTGCGCTCACTTAACGCTTCTTCAATTAAGCTTAAGCTAGCCTCACTAAACGTGCGTAGCTACTGACGAAGCCAACCGCTCGTCGGTCGTTTTAGAGCAATTCGCCCGACGCTAGTCGGTTGTTTAATAGCCGCACAGTGATAGCTGTGGCTATTATTGGCCTTCTCTTGGTTTTTTTATTTCGTCGTCATGATTTTTGTTACGACCATATGACGTCACAGCCACTTTTTGTTCAGTCGTTCATGCAATTTCAACTGAATTGCATGCGTGACGTCATTTTTCGCTCTTATTGGAGCGAGTTTTTTTGATCATTCGCGTGATTAAGTTTTTGGTCACACTTGACTTACCTAACTCTCAAAAATGACTTCCTCACTTTTTTTTGAAATTGACTTTTATTTACTTTAATTCAAAGAGATAAAGTGAAATGGGTATGTGTCACTATAAATGAAGGCTATTTGAGATCAGCTAATAGAGGCAGCAATAACTTATACTGATTTTTAATCAAAATATAACAGATGAGCCTTCAATGAAAAAAAATTTTTTTGGTCTCTCTTTTTTACTGTTTTTGACTGTTTTGGTTTCTCTGTTTTACTGTTTTGACTGCTGATCTACGAATCTGTTGAGGCTATTTTCTGGCAATCTGCCAGCTATGTTTTTTAATTGCGCTCAATTAAATTTTTTAGCAAATATTTGGATGCTTTTCAAGTTGAATCAAGCGTTTTAAACCTCTCTTAGTTTTCACCTAACTGTTATACAAAGAGCATTAATTGCTCTGTTTTGTTGTTATATTAATCCGGTGGTCTTTTTTAACGCGATTTTCCGCTTGAACGATTTTTCATCTGAACCATTGATTTTACGTCCTCAAAAACGGGATAAACAAATAATGCTCGCAGGGCATTAAATGGCCGAGAAGCTCTCTTAGAGCCTCGCGCCTTACTGGTCTCTAAGTATGCAATTCACCGAAACTGTTTTGAGGAAACAATGTCAAGGAGTGAAGGACGATCCTTAGTCTTCGATTTTTAACCCAACCCTGTCACCCCCACCCTAAACACCCCGCCCACCCTTCTCCAACCCGGTGATTCAGACCACCTCTCGGCAAGTTCTCCCATAACCGTACCTCCCATCACTTAACCTCCACCCCAATCCCCTCACACCTATTGCATCCCTAAGTCCCAGCTGGCTACTACCAAAACCCACTGCTCGCCAATCGTTTGAGAGAAATTTGCCCGACGTTTTAACCCTCTCTTGGTATCTACTTAACCGTTTTATTCATGTTTCATTCTAGTCTTAAACAATCATAATTTGAAACTGGTAGCTTATTCGCTGATTTTGACGATTTTCTAAAGGTCTTGCCAATTGGTTTAACTTTTAAAAGCTTCATGACAAGCTTACTCTACTCCTCTATAATATTATCAGATCACAGCAGTTAAAGGTTCTGCATTTTCGATGTGGTACAATGAATCAAAAGAAACCTGATAAGCCAATAAGACCCGAATGCTAAGACAATGTTTAAAGACGGTGTGTTAGGTTATAAAAGTGTCTTAGATTTTACTGCTTTGTCATTTTTAAGCTATTTCTACTTCGATTTAGAGGCTAAACTCTCCACGGGCGCACAAATGTTTTTGAATTTCTGCTCTTCGAATCGAGCTTTAGCGTAATATCTTACGTTCATACTCGATGTTTTTACGATCACTTTTTCGACTTTTGATGTCACACTGAAATGTCAAATTGAAGTAATTATTTGGGTCATGTAGAAACAATAACGGGGCGAAAAAGCGAGTAGTTAGGGTGTGAGATCTTTCCAAGTTATGGAGTTTCTAGAGTGAGTTTTTTTCACGCCGCGATTCAATTTTCAGGTTTTTTTGTTTTGCTATCGGATTTTCTATTGCAGATATATTTTAAGGCCATTTCTATGTTATTCGGGGGCTAATTTTTGTATTTGTTATTTTCGAGTTGTAGCTATTGTTTGGAAAGATGTTAACACACTAATCAAGTAAAAACAATTTAGAGTTTCTTTCT
The DNA here is from genome assembly GCF_964194025.1 of Convolutriloba macropyga. Lineage (NCBI taxonomy): Eukaryota > Metazoa > Xenacoelomorpha > Acoela > Convolutidae > Convolutriloba > Convolutriloba macropyga. The sequence continues at coordinate 9,410,472 of NC_134478.1, read as the reverse complement.
GTCCTATTAGTCTTCATTGGGTTTCTCTAAATACGATTCCTTTTACTCGCTGTTCTACTATGTTTGCCTTTGCTAGTTGTTTGTTGATTTGATGATAATAACTCAAATAAATGTAACTACTTATTTTGAGGTTTTTCTCATAAGCTACGTGTGAAAAAGCTGGAACAAGTTAACATCTCAAGGTTTTCAGGGAAAAGCTGTTGCAAAACATGACTCGACTTGACTACGACGAAACAGAAATCTACCGAAACATGGGAGACGATGACAACGAAGACGGCTTCTACCTCCACTCGTGTAGCGACAAAACCCAGTCATTAATGATTGTCGACAAACGCAAATCTACTCGAAAGCGAACCTCACATCATACAAGCAGACGAGACAGTTCCGACAACCAACTTTCAGACAATTCGGAACCTTTGAGCGGTTCTGTGAGCAGCGATTCCAGCGACATTGCCGAGGAATATTCATACAGTATGTTCGCACGTTCTAATTATGACCATGAATCCTACTTAAGGTATCAAAAAATGTTCGGATCGGCAGCCGAGGACTATAGTCCGAACCTAAGATCCCAATTCGGGTTTTTTTGCATGCCTAGTCACTTGAACTCTAACCAGACAGATCATTTTAGACGTGTGTTGAGAGCCTGTTTAAACTCAATGGTCGGTCTGGTTAAAGGCAATCGAATGAACAGACGCCAAACTGTATTCTAATCATTTTGTAAAATAGCTAACTTTTTCCTCGTTCAAAACCTGAACGAGAAAAAAATTGTTTGTCCTCAAAACCTGCTGCTGCGATTTCAAAAGGTGCTCATTAAACTACGTCACTTAAATTCCAAGATTTATTTTTTGTTTATTTACACCCTTAATTGTAAATTTCGGCATACTTAATGTGTATATAATTAAGCAGTTTAGGGCGTGTTTCCTTTCCCCAGTAAAAATGACCCCGAATAATATTCTTTTTTTTTGCAACTCCATATTGTTATGTAATAATTGTTATAGCTACCCTAGAAGCTATATAACCTATAGTGTGTCCCACAATTTTGATTAAAGCGAACGTTCGGAGATCAAAGTTAACATTTAAAATATGTAAAACCATGAAGCGAACGTAAAAGGAAAAAGCGCTGGCATTCAAATGGCCACATTGATGTCCAATTGCATGTTTTTGCATTTTTTCGAACGTTCGATTACGTCAAATTTATGGGAGGGCTATATTAGCAATGAAAAAAAACATGAATTAAGTTTAGGTTGTTCACGCGGGCTACTGAAAATAAAAAATTTGTTCATGAAGGGGAAATGAAACAGATTCCTTTAGTTGATCTATTTGTGGATTATTAATTGCTCTCAAACGAAGGTTGTAGCAATTATATTAGTCCTGTCGGTCTTTTTTTTATGCGATTTTTCGCTTGACCAATTTTTCGTCTGACGCTTTTGACTTTTCGTCCTCAAAAACGGGATAAACAGGTAGCGCCCAGCGGGCATTATGTGCTCTTAAAGCCTTTCAGGTCTGTTTCAGCTCAAACTGTCTTGGAGACTTATACTTATACTTATGGTGTGAGGGGCGGTTCTTAGAGGTTGACACCCCCCCCTTTGTTGACCCCCCCCCCCCACCCCCACTATTGGCTCCACCCCCCCCCCCACCGCGCTTCTGCCCCCCCACCCAGTGCTAGCTACTGACCAAGCCAACCGCTCGCCGGTCGTTTGAGAGCAATTCGCCCGACGTTAGTCGGTTATGTTAATTCCTCTTGAATCTATCCTAACTTCCGTTTATCTTCACGTGAACAGAAGAGAAGGCGCAACAAGAATGGGCAATCGGGCAAATGAGGCAGAAATCCCAAACTAATTTTAATTAACCTCACTTGACTGTTTATCATACGTTTGAACTCTTCGGTCATGTCACGATATTATAACAATGTTAACAAATCGACCATTAAGATACCAATTAACCACCTCCCCCCCCCCATTTTCTTAAATCTAAATAATCAAGAATTTCTAACGAACTATACCAAATATGAACTACTGCTGTAATGTAAATCTTTTGTTAAAACTGAAACGGGTCTTTTAGAGCAAGCTAACATCACTTTTGTGGACTTAGTAACCCTAAAAGGAAATGGCCTTGGCGTTCTATATTTTAACAGAGGGGTGGGGACCGGGGAGGAGTATGGAAAATTTTTCTCAGGTTAAGAAAACAAAAACGTGGAAATTAGGAAGATTTTCTCTTTAAATTAAACTTTAACCAATTTGAAGTGAGTTTCTTAATGTTGGTCGATTTGTTAGCATTAAATGCGCCCACACAATCTAACTGCGACTACCTCTGTTCACCTGAAAGGATAGATTTAGGAGCAATTAAGTTCACAAATAGTCAATCGAATTGAAACAGTTGAAACTTAAACAATATTTATTTGCCGAGACTCGATCGAAACGACGTTCAATTTGTATTTCCATCCCGAATTAGATTCAAGATGATGTAACCTAATTGCATAAAGTATGTCCTAATTGCAAATAATGGCTAGCAAGATTTTGCAACGTTAGTTCTGCTTTTGAGGCTGCTGTGACTCTGTTAAAATTAATAACCGAACAAACGTTTTTGGCTGATCATAAAATTATTGGAAATGAACCGATTCAAATAATTCGCTAGGCGTTGAAATTATAAATATTACTGGATTGGAAAAATGAATATTTTCCAATAATAAAAAATAAAATAGAAAAAAATAAAAGCGTAAATAAAAAAATGAGCAATGAATTCGTCTCTTGCAGTGCATACAGAAACAAAATTGTAGATGAAAAAAAATAGAAACATTTTTGTAAACAGAAATGAAATAAGTAGGAAGACAATGGAAAAATAAAGGCGAGTAATTGGAAAAGAGAGATGAATGGAAACTATTCTGTTTCAGAGCTAGCCTCCCGTCTATCCGATAACACAGGTGAACAGAGGCCAATAAGCGGCCAAAAATCCAGATCAGAGTCATTCTTTTATCGCAATCTCCAAAACTATCAAGGCGTCCAGTCCGATCGGAGAAGCCATAGCCGAATAGCCGAAGATGAAAGTGATGGTACTGGTCAAACACCCGAGAGTCCAGATTGTCAGAGTAGAGATCGGAATTCTAGTTTGGCTGAGGCTAATTTGACATTCGTGCCTAACAGGATATTCCAACAGTTGTTCCAGCCTAACCAACAAGCATCATCATCTGTATCGTCCAGTGCTCGAAGACGCTCGATGAATAAGTAATCATATCTTGGAGAAACGATGTCTCAAAGACCAGTTTATCTGATAAATTATGCTTTAATTTATGTAAATAGTTAGAAAAGTTTGACGTTTTCGCCGGATTATACTCCGATTTTTGTCAAATCCAACACTGCACATTCCCCCTTGTTTCCTGAAAGGAAAGGGTTGCTTGCCGCCTTGAATTAAATAAAAGTACTTTTATGAGATGAATTAGTTTTGTAACAAGAGAATTTATTCGTTCAACAGACTAAACCTGGTTTATGCTTCCGTGTTTGGTGGTAAGATTCAAGAGGAATTATTGATAGATAGATAGAGTTGAGTATTGTTATGACGATGATGTGTTAACAGATTTATTCTATTTTGATACCTTTCTATTTAATTCAATTTCTTCAACTAGTTTGTCTAGCAAATAACGTATCAGAGGACTATTATCCCTTGTCTGAAAATTTAAATAGTATTGAGCAACCTATTGAAAGTTTGCCATCAGAGCAATTTCTAATTATGTTTAAATGCCACGTTTGTTGCAACTTAAAAAGAGCTTTTAATTGCTATCAAAGAAAGTCTGATATCAAAGACTTGACTCTCTTGCCTTTATTTTTTTTCATATGTCTTTTTAATCATATCGCTTAGATAATCTGTTCATTTGCTCTCCAGCAAAGTAGCAAATATTACAATTGAAAGAATTTGAATTCTATTTGGGCGCTGTCTTTTTACGACTCGAAGAGGAATACTGGTTTTCTTGGGGGTTTTTTTAAATCAAAACGGAATTACTATTTGTTAAGACAGAGTTTTGACCTAACAGCGAAAGTGAGTGAAATTGACATATGAAGTAATTTTTCTTAGCAAAAGAAAAATTTGATCGTGCGCTGCGTTCAGTGAATGACTTTTTGGCATATGAGAATGAAGCATATCGATAAACGTGTTTATCAGTTTCCATTAGGGTTGATTTTTTCTTGTAGTTTGGTTCTTGTAGAAATAACTTTTTGACGTTATTTTAATTAATTTAATTTTGAAATTAATCTCGCTAAGTTTTTGAGTGCGTAATAATGCGTTTAAAGCGCCAAGTGGTCACATATTTTTCTTCTTTCTTTCATAAATTTTTTGGGTTTTATTATATTTTTAGAGCTTTTGAGCGGACTTTTCTTTTCAAAAGAATCAGTGTGTATAACATCGCATTTTTCACAATTCATGTACTGAACACTTCTTTCCAACTGGATCACTTTTGTTTTATAAATTTGCATACGTACTGATTCGATGTTGGCAATATTTGTCTCTTTTTCCTTACCGTTTTTTGTTTTAGCACCACAAAGCATTTTGATTTGGTGTTGCTAATAGTTTTTTTGGCGTCAAGTTTTTGAAAATCAGTTAAAATCGGTTTCATAATAGCAATTTTATAACTTTTTCGTGAACAATTTTATGCAAATGTTGTTTTTTTATTGTTTGAAACACTTTTTAATTAGCCTCGAGGATGGCTCTGTAATTTTTCAAGACTTGAATGCTAGTTATTGAAATTATCATCTTTTTTTTTATTTTATAATTTCAAAATTACGATGTTAGTCTTCTTGTTTCTTTGTTTTTTGTTCACAGTGTTCAAAATCTGGCATGTATCATTGTAGAATTCTCCTATGACCTGTAGATCTATATGCTCTGCTTTTTTAGTTCTTTGAAATTTGATGGTTTTGGCCTTTTTAGATTTTTTTGTCCAATTTTTTTGGTTTTATTGATTTCTTGACGAATAATATAATATATCGCTGAGAATAGGCTGGAGTTATTTTTAAAAATGATGGCCGATTTCTTTTTTTTTGTTGATTTGTTGTGGAAGCTAGTTTTTGGTAGTTTTTTTTGTGCTGATGAGTCGTATTGTTTTCTTTGCTTTTTTCGTAATAAAATTAAATTTAATGAAAGTTTGAATTCATGTTGGATGTGGTTTTCCAACAAGAGAGAAGTATATCTAATTTTTGTCTTAATTGCTGTGAGGCGAATACTTTTGACTCCATCTTTTTAGTTTTCTTTAAGTTTCTACGGATATTATCTGGTTTTATGCTCTCACAGTGTCTTTTGGGCCAAGGAGTTAATTGTGGAGTTTGTAAATCCATTATCATGATTTGTTCAATGAAAATTATTAGTTCTGTCAGTTTTGTGAACCTATCAGTATTTGTCCATCCTAAGAAATTCGACCCTTTTCAATTTCGACAAATATGCTAATTTTTTGCGGTATCGAAATTTCTTTCACTGTAGGTTTTTGTCCACAATATGTCTGAAGATTTAAATCTGTGCGGCTCCTTTTATAAGGTTTCTGAACGATCACACAATCAAGTACCTGGTGAGGTAAAGAATGTTTTTAAGGCAAAAGATAATGATTTTGGCTGCGGTTACGGAGGTGGAATTCTTCTGGTTTTAATTATTTGAAAATCTTACACATTTTTATTATTTTTGAAGTGATGATTTTGGTCACCCAAGTGGAGCGAAAAAGGGAGTCTTTTGCGGCGTGATTTTTTCACTTTTTGTTAAAAGATGTTGTGTTTGAACAACAATAAGCTTTCTCTCTGGTGGTTTTTTTAATTCTAATGCGGCATTTTGTCATCGATTTTTATTGTTTTTTTGTTTTGGTTTTTTGATCGTTTTTTTAAAGTTATTTTCACAAACCATTCATAGTCCAATCTCATCCATTTTTTAGTCAATGAAAACTGGAATTGTTGGTCGAGACTTGCCTTATGTTTTTTAATTGCTCTCAGACGAAGTTTGTAGCAATTATATTAATCATTCTTTTAACATCAACTATTGAATTTTTAAAATAAATTTCCAGGTCTTTGGCTGGTGTTGCTTTTGATGCTTGTTCAAAATTTGAGATGCTACGCGTGCTATTTGGTGTAACAAATTGAGGGTAAAAAATGAACCAAAGGGCGCTGAATATAGTATCAATACTTAAAACCACTGTTAGGTGGAAAATATTAGTTCTGCTACTATCATTTGATATCCGTTATAGACCCGCGCCTCGTACACCGTTTGATCAGGTTACGCTCTAACCCCCCCCCCCCCCCCCCCCCCCCCCCAACCCACCCAACCGCCACGCGGGCTCTTGTACAGAAATTTTAATTGTTATGTGCGCGTAACTTATTTAGATTACTGATCTGGTCTATAACGTCTCTCCGACTGTCAAATAACGCCATAGTAGCAATTAGACCAATAATTTGCATATTAATTTTATAATCTGAGAGGTTCTGTCGCTTTTTAATCTTCACTTTTTTACACTTTTTGTTTGATATTATACTTTCTTTGATATAAATTAATTACTCAACGAATGCTCTCAGCTTAGTTCAGATCTCCCGTGCTTGACAGAGCAGCCACTTTTTGAGCTCCGATTATTAAAAGCTGTTGAAAAAAATCTTTGTTTTGTTGTCTCTCAGCTGGCGGTGCGTTCGTTTTGTTTTTCACATGTTTAAAGACCTAACGTGTAAAGATAACGAGCTCAATCATTTTCGTCTTTGTATGCAAACTAATTATGTGAAATTATTAATTTGGCTCTCAAACGTTGACTGATTTGTGTTTGAGTATCTTACAATGCCTGTAAGCTATTTAAGTTGTACAGATTACGCCTTTCATGATAAGAACTTTTTTCATTTCTCAAGCGCATTTCTATGCGAAAGTCTGCGTAGCATCAAAAATGGTCATACTAAAGTTTTCTATCTACCAGTTACGTTATCTCGATTTGGTATTAATGTTTATACTGCTAGGCTCGTAAAAAATCATTCACAAAGAGATTAGAATTATAATTACGTTTATTATCTTTTAATGAGAACAGTTGTGAAAAGTTGCAGTACAAAATGAATCCAAGGCTGTTTATTTTGGAAAACAGTTTATTTTCAGAGACTATTTTGCCTCAAAATGAAACGAAACATTCAAACTTTTTCCCAAATTCAACCGTTAGTCAATTAAGTTCGACTACAAGTACTAGCAAGGATTCAACCAGCGAAATAAACTTCAGAAAAGGCGGGAAAATTGATGACAAGATGTCGGTTTTTACTCCTAGAAATACGTCGGCTTCCGAGGCTCTGGAGTTGTATCTGAACTCGCATTTTTCATCAGCTCCAGTCGCAAGAAATACAAAAACACCGACGGAACATTCTAGAAGTGCGAGTTGGATTCAATGCCAGCAGAATTACACAACCGAGAACTCAAAAGAGGCGAATTATGGATACAGTACAGCAAAAATTCTAGAAAGATCTGAAGATATTTCAGGTCTGAGAAACCCCACATCGGCCAGAACAAACGTTTCGTCGTTTACCGCAAACGATATGGCTCAAACTAGCACACCCAGAGGGTCAAATTCTCATTATGCAAGCAATATTTCGCCGCTTGCGACTGTTGTTGGGGCGTACTCAAACCCAAACGCTCATTCGTCCAGAAGTCAACAAATTTCACAGGCTCTGCCGAACAGATCTAGTGATTCAGAACATGCAATGAGTTCTTCCGCATCTCAGCTTCTGAGTACTTTGGACAAATTACGAGATAAGTTAAAACAGCCTCAAACTTCGGTGCAGAACCCATTAGCTAATTATCAAAGTCTGCCGCCGACTTTTGCTTATTTGATGTCTGAACAACCCCAGTCGGTTTATCAAACGACCGCAAATGACGCCAAAGTGTTTAATCGCCAAAATGGTTTGTCCGCCCATTCGAATCTAAGCAATTCACAAGGAAGTAGAGCGGTCAACAACGTCTTTCAGAAATCGGATCCGAGATTTTTTACCGCAAGCGGAAATCCAAGACTAGACAATGTATCAAAATCAAAAGGTGGTTTCTCGCCTATGGATTTCGCGAAATTGGCCGAGGAACCTATTAGCGCTGCTGGACTCGCTATTCGTCCTAGGATCGAAAGACCTCCAAAACTAACTCAAAATGGCAACAGGAAAACTTCGAGAAGCTTCGAGGTGTCTGACAAGTTGAAAAAAGGCGGAAACTTACGTCGAAGTAGAAGTTTGAACGCTGCTTCGAAGCGATCCGTTGAAAAGGAAGTAATAACAGCTCCTGAAAATGTGAATTGGGAAACAAATTTAGATCCCGACCTAGTTGAAAATAACGCAATTGTAACTCCTCGAAATGAAGCCGGCGTGAGAACTGAAAGTAACCGTGGTGCTCTTAAAACCGGTCAAGATCAGTTATCTTATCTGTTCACAACAACTCATAAAACCGTTCCGAGTCAGCAGCAAGACTTTGCTGACGTTTCAATTGCTAGTTTAAATTGCTCTACTTGTGTTCCGAAACCTTTGAAGCGAAGATCAGCATCGTTAGATAGAGCTCTTCCGAAAAACCAAGTTGCAACTACTGCACCGCCCAATATAAATAAGCCAATTTCACATCCGATTCAAGGCCGAAAATTGACCAATGTGTATAAAGGTGTAAATTTCAAAAGTTCAACATCTTTAGCGAAAAACTCAATTCATCAAAAAGGAAAACCTCCGAAACTAGCAGGTGTTGTAAACATCCCGCCTTTAAATTATGACGAGACCGCAAACATCATGAAGGAATTTCCGTCTTTTAAACCTCTACCGAACGATTTTGGATCACAAAGCTGTCAGGACCTATTTGTCAGCTCATCAGCGAGCAAAGAATTGGAATCGAAACAAGAATCACACAAACAACATTTTAGCAGCCATTCAAAATCAAATTCTAATTTAACAAGAGAACCTGAGCCACTTTTATACAAGGAGTCGTACAATGCGAACCAGGTTCTAAATTCTAATTCTGGCTTTGTAGCTGTTGCGTCTGAACCGAAATTTGAAACATTTAGAAATAAAAAATTGGAGGTTTGTAAAGAACCAGCTGTTGACCAAAATTTTGATCAAAACGCAAGATCTGAGCAGGTGAAAGCCATAGTTATGACCGATGTGCAGAATGATATTGTACCAATGTTATCGCTACCAATGGAGAAGAAGACATCAGTAAAGCAGCTTCCATCTAATGAGAGTTATGTTAGTGCGTTTGAACACGTGCCTTTAAGATGCAGTACACCACGCAGTCTAATTCCCAGCTCAAGACCTCTTTCTGATAGTTCCCAGGGCGTCACTACATCAAATGAGCGGCGTCCGGTGACGTCACTGCAACCCAATACGTCATCACAGAAACAATTTCCTTCATCGAAAGCACCAATTTCGTCATCACAACAACAAATTACGTCATCGCAGTCGCCTGTTTTGTCAACACATCATCAAATTACGTCATCGCAGCTGAATGCTGCTACGTCATCACAACTGAGAATGAAACATTCACAGCCGTCCTTAGGAATGTCAGACTTTGAGTCATACAAGCTACTGGCAATGTCTGGAGGCGACAACTGGAAAGACATCAATTTCCCATCTCCTTTAGCTGGTTCGTTTTGAAGTTCACATTTGCGGTCCTAAATATTTTTGACTGCACATTTTCCATTTTGCTTGTGCTAAAAACAGCCATAGTTGGCAGGTGGCTGCGAATTTCCTTTTTAATTGCTCTCAATCGAAATTTGTAGCAATTATATTTGTCCTGCTGGTCTTTTTCAAATGCAATCTTTAGTCTGTAGTTTTTTCGTCTGACAAAAAAGGGGTTCATAATTTTTTTGGGAAACAGGATAAGCTGGTAATGTCCCAGGATATTGAGTCACTGAGAAGTTCTCTTAGAGACTCCCTTACGCCTTGCGCCTTACTCCCTTAACCATGCCCCTTAACCACCTCTCTCAACCCTTGTCCCCTGTAATCCCGCTTTCTCGACCTACCTACCTCTCAGCTCAGACCGCCCCGCACGCTCATAGCCACCCACCTCAATTAAGCTTAGCTAGTTTCCGTAATCAACAGATAGAAACTGACGAAGTCAACCACTCGCTAGTTGTTTAAAAGCAGCTTACACGAGCTAGGAGGATCAATTTTTGGTTGCCATGCTATAGGAGAGGGGATTAAAAACATAATAGATGCACTGGAAACTAAACACAATTTTAGCAAGCATATCTTCGCAGGTTAGTTGGATTTGAAACGAAAGCAATTTAAAACCAGAGAAATTTAAAAGTTGAATTTTTGCCACTTCCTGAGAACTTTGAAAGAAATTACTTTTTTAGAAAATTGGAATGTGCAGTGTTAATGAAAATAAATTAAAAAGTCCAATCTATATAGAATGAAAAGCTTTTGCTAAGATTGTCTCACATTTTGCGTTTTCTTCAACCAAATAAGCAATTTCATTACCGTTTCTACCTACTTTTGTCTTGTTCAGCTCACTGAGCAACAATTTTCGGCCTTACGGAAGTGAAAGTTTCAGAAAATATGCTATTTTTAAAAATTTTAAAATTCGTTATAATCTTGTGAAAAAATATCTACATGATCCTTGTAATGGCAACGGAGTTGCTGGTAGCTTGGCAGTTAGTTATTAACAAATTTCGATTCCCGTGCATCTCTTTGGGGCTAAAATATCTAAAAAAGAACATTTTTTACCGCTGACATAGTTTTTCTTGGCCCGTTCTTGGTTTATCCAGCGATGTTTTTTGTTCCGACCCCACTTGTGGGGGGGGAGGAACTATATACTCAAATGGGTTTTTGTTCAGTCAATTTTGGCCGATCGATATATTCGTCGTAGGAAATGTGAGTGGTATCATTAAAAAGCTGGTCCAGCGTAGAATACAAAATTAAAAAATTTTTTTGATTTTCGTTTTTTCCGAGGAGTTATCGTGGATCGAAGTTTTGTGTGAACACGCGATATTTGTTCAGTTTTAGTGTAATTTTTCTCCAAATTAAAATATTTTCTACAAAAATAGTATTTCAAAATTAAATTCCACACCAAAAAATGAACTATCTTTTTTGTTCCTAATAGACTAAAGGCGATAAAAAAGACTAGTTCTGGTCTCATTGTGAACTCACTATCAAAAAAAATCGAATTCTACTTGAGAGCTCTTTTTTTTAGAAAACTTTTCTCTTTTTTTTGCTTTTTTAAGTCACCTAGAGAAAAATAACTCTTTGTATCAAGGTTCTATTAATGACAAACCTCCTTTACAGTCAAATTAAGCCCAATGAACAAAAAACCTCGTTTTCAAGGAATTGCTCATGTTTTTTTTGGCTTCGATTCTGAGTTTTCGTAATTTTAAATGAAATTTTGAAATTCTTTTTGAGGTTGTACTATTTTTTTGGAGTTCTATGGCATGGATTCATTGACTAACAGTGCAATATGTTCCATAATGAGCATCAAGTGAACATATCTAGTACTTTGAGGGGACAGCTAATGGCTGTTAAGACTTAAAAAATAGTTTTTCGATATTTTTTTAACATTGAAGAATAAAACTTTTTATCGTGAGCTGTAAGTCAGTCCAAGAGTGACAGCACCCTCTTCCTTCCTACCGCAACCAAATTGAATCTGGTTAACGGTTTTGTCTTCTAATTATTGGTTATATGACTTCAATGACACAAGATTTCAATATTTCTTTATTATTGGTTACTTTTTAACTCTTATCACATTATCCAAACATTATACTCATTATCCAAATATTATTTTAATCACATTGGCTTCAAGAGGACGTTCAGTGGACCACAGATAAAGTTTTCAGAGAAAAGCTAATGGTTTAATTGGCTTCGACACTTTCTTCTCGCACTTTTTTTTTACCGAATTTTGGTTTTTGCCTGTTTTTGTTATTTTTTTCACAGTCATAAGACTTATCGTGATGTCATGTTATTATCTATGCGTAACAAAAATCCTTTTTCTCCCATCGGGTTATATCTGAGCATAGATATTGAGCTCCGTTGAAAGATTTTGAGTTTAATGGCTGTTAAGAGTTAAAAACAATTTTTCGATTTTTTTTTTAATATTAACCAATCCTTAACTTTTTTTCTTGAACTGTTGGTCAATGTCAGTACTAGTGGAATCGTTTTTCGTTCTTTTGCAGCCAAATTTAATCTATTAAGCGGTTTTATCTGCTACCTATTAGTTTTAAAACTTCAATGCCACGCGATTTCATAATTTTTTTAAATTTTTGCGTACTTTTATTTTTGGATCCTTTTAAAATCTTATCACATCATCCTATTGCTGATGATCACCATTGTTTTACGGATAAAGTTCAACGGATCATAGATGAAGTTTTCAGAGAAGAGCTTATGATTTGAATTGCTTAGACATATTCTTCTGGCACTTTTCTACTGAATTTTTGATTTTTGCCGTTGAAGGCGTTGATAAGTGTTTTCTCGAAAATTTCTTTGTTCTAATGTATTTGTTTATGTTTGTTGATTTTTTGAAAAAATCTCATTGCTCTTAAAAATTAATTGAAAATAAATAATATTAATTGAAATAATAATTAATTGAGCATTGAATGAATAAGGTTGTCCGAAGCATTCAGTTTATAGCGAATAGTCTGAAAGTTTATAATAATCTTATTGAAGTTTTTTTTAAACTTTTCAGTTTTTGTTCTTTTCGTCAAATTTTAACTTATTTTCATCCATGAGAGGTCCCATCCAATTTCTTGTATTTCAAGAGATAACATACCTTTTGATATTATTTGTCACAATGTTTGATTTGTTATATGTGTTTTTTGGACGATATGCGTTTTTCTGAACGTTTATTGACTGACCAATTTTTGTGTTTCTTTTTCTCTTCGTTCCGAACAATCGCGTAATAACAGATCCCAATGGTTTTCAAATGTGAGTTTTAATCCTTCAGCTGAATCAGCAGAATCCAACAATTGAATTAAAAATACATAATACTCAGATGATAGCTATTGACTTTAATGGTAGCAATAGTTTGTGTTTTCGCAAATAGTTTGTAATTTTTCGAGTTTCTCTTTAGTTCGCTTCTATGGCTTAGTCTAACCAAAGACAGGTTCTGTCGGTTTTGTTATGAGTTTTTAGTAATTTATTAAGTTTTATTTAGTTAAAAGCTAATGATTTTTAAGATTTTTGAAATTTTGTGTAAAAAATGTTGATTAATTTTTTAGGTTTCGCCTCACTGTTCGTTCTTTTTGTCGACTTGTTACCCGATCTCATTAAGAAAGATGTACATATACTGTATTGTTAGAAAAAAGTAAACTTGTGTAGTTAAGGTTTTACCTGACTGCACTTTGATGTTGGTACTAGGTGCTTTTAAATTTAGATATTCCGTTTTTGCCGTGAAATTTTTGTTTGTGCTAATTTTGTTTTTTTTGTTTTTTTTTGTCTCTTAGTCTCTTTAATGTCAGATCACGTTGGCGCTGTAATGAGGCATGGCATTATGTAATTCAATTAGTAGATAAGCTGTGTAACGTTTGCTTTAAACTCAAACATCTATTTTTGTTATCTCTTCATTTGGTTGACAATTTAGTCAAAAATGTAGATGAGCTCTGGTCGGAACGCACATTAACGAGTCGCCTTGTTTGCACATTAACGAGCCGTTTTCAGAGAAAAGCTAATGGTTTAATTGGCTTCGACACTTTCTTCTCGCACTTTTTTTTACCGAATTTTGGTTTTTGCCTGTTTTTGTTATTTTTTTCACAGTCATAAGACTTATCGTGATGTCATGTTATTATCTATGCGTAACAAAAATCCTTTTTCTCCCATCGGGTTATATCTGAGAATAGATATTGAGCTCCGTTGAAAGATTTTGAGTTTAATGGCTGTTAAGAGTTAAAAACAATTTTTCGAATTTTTTTTTTAATATTAACCAATCCTAAACTTTTTTTCTTGAACTGTTGGTCAATGTCAGTACTAGTGGAATCGTTTTTCGTTCTTTTGCAGCTAAATTTAATCTATTTAGCGGTTTTATCTGCTACCTATTAGTTTTAAAACTTCAATGCCACGCGATTTCATATATTTTTTTAATTTTTGCGTACTTTTATTTTTGGATCCTTTTAAAATCTTATCACATCATCCTATTGCTGATGATCACCATTGTTTTACGGATAAAGTTCAACGGATCATAGATAAAGTTTTCAGAGAAGAGCTTATGATTTGAATTGCTTCGACATATTCTTCTGGCACTTTTCTACTGAATTTTTGATTTTTGCCGTTGAAGGCGTTGATAAGTGTTTTCTCGAAAATTTCTTTGTTCTAATGTATTTGTTTATGTTTGTTGATTTTTTGAAAAAATCTCATTGGTCTTAAAAATTAATTGAAAATAAATAATATTAATTGAAATAATAATTAATTGAGCATTGAATGAATGAGGTTGTCCGAAGCATTCAGTTTATAGCGAATAGTCTGAAAGTTTATAATAATCTTATTGAAGTTTTTTCAAACTTTTCAGTTTTTGTTCTTTTCGTCAAATTTTAACTTATTTTCATCCATGAGAGGTCCCATCCAATTTCTTGTATTTCAAGAGATAACATACCTTTTGATATTATTTGTCACAATGTTTGATTTGTTATATGTGTTTTTTGGACGATATGCGTTTTTCTGAACGTTTATTGACTGACCAATTTTTGTGTTTCTTTTTCTCTTCGTTCCGAACAATCGCGTAATAACAGATCCCAATGGTTTTCAAATGTGAGTTTTAATCCTTCAGCTGAATCAGCAGAATCCAACAATTGAATTAAAAATACATAATACTCAGATGATAGCTATTGACTTTAATGGTAGCAATAGTTTGTGTTTTCGCAAATAGTTTGTAATTTTTCGAGTTTCTCTTTAGTTCGCTTCTATGGCTTAGTCTAACCAAAGACAGGTTCTGTCGGTTTTGTTATGAGTTTTTAGTAATTTATTAAGTTTTATTTAGTTAAAAGCTAATGATTTTTAAGATTTTTGAAATTTTGTGTAAAAAATGTTGATTAATTTTTTAGGTTTCGCCTCACTGTTCGTTCTTTTTGTCGACTTGTTACCCGATCTCATTAAGAAAGATGTACATCTACTGTATTGTTAGAAAAAAGTAAACTTGTGTAGTTAAGGTTTTACCTGACTGCACTTTGATGTTGGTACTAGGTGCTTTTAAATTTAGATATTCCGTTTTTGCCGTGAAATTTTTGTTTGTGCTAATTTTGTTTTTTGTTTTTTTTGTCTCTTAGTCTCTTTAATGTCAGATCACGTTGGCGCTGTAATGAGGCATGGCATTATGTAATTCAATTAGTAGATAAGCTGTGTAACGTTTGCTTTAAACTCAAACATCTATTTTTGTTATCTCTTCATTTGGTTGACAATTTAGTCAAAAATGTAGATGAGCTCTGGTCGGAACGCACATTAACGAGCCGCCTTGTTTGCCTATAATGGCCAAAGAAATAGTTAACTGTTAGGATTCGTATATATGCAGTTTCGTGTCTCTGGTAGCTGGTAATCATTTCATCAGAAATTTTTTTGAATTGTTATAACCTTTTTTTTATTTCTGTCCCGCTTCACTTGCATTAAGCAAATCCTGTTTGGAGCTGTAAATTTTGCGTTAACTCTAATGGGCAAACCTGGCAATTTTATTTTTTAAGTATTTCAAACGAAGCTTGTAGCAATTATATTTGTCCAGAAAGTCTTTTTGAAAACAATTTTTTGTACTACCGATTTTTCGTCTGATTTTTGTTCCGACCCCACTTGGGGGAGGTACTATATACTCAAATGGGTTTTTTTTATTCAGTCAATTTTGGCCGATCGATATATTCATCGTAGAAAATTGTGAGTGGTATCATTAAAAAGCTCGTCCAGCGTAGAATTCGAAACTAAAAAGATTCTTTTGAATTTCCTTTTTTTTTCGAGGAGTTATCGAGGATTGAAGTTTTGTGTGAACATTTGATTTTTTGTTCACTTAGTTTAATTTATGTGTAATTCTTCAAATTCAGATAATTTTTATATAAATTGTTGATTCAGATTGATACATTTATTACGCCACAAAAAGAATCAATATTGAGTTCCTAATAGACGAAAGGCGATAAAAAAGGCTAGTTCTGGTCTCATAGGGAAGTTACTATCAAAAAAAATTATCGAATTCTATTTGAGAGCTTTTTTTTAAAAAAAATCGATAATTTCTTATGTCCCAAGGTTCCGTTAATGATAAAGCTGATTCATAGACTAATGAGGCCCAATGAACAAAGAATTTGTTTTCAAAGAATCGCTCGTATTTTTTTGGCTACGACTAGTGACTTTTTAATGAAATTTTGATTTTTGTTTGAGGCTGTACTAATTTTTTGGAGATATATGGCATAAACTTGTTGCCTAAAAGTGCAATAGTTTTAAGTGCAATTAAGAGAACCTATCTAGAGCTTTGAGTGGACAGCTAATGGCTGTTAAGGCTTTAAAACTGATTTTTCGAGAAATTTTTTACTATTAACCAATCATAAACTATTTTCGTGAATTGTTAGTCAACTTCAGTAATGACACGACCACCTTACTTTCTACTGCAACCAAATTTAATCTGATTAGCGGTTTTATCTTCTCATTATTTGTTATATGACTTCAATGATACAAAATTTCGAAATTCAAAAAAAAAATGTTGGATTTTTTTTGTTTTGTCCCTTTAGAAATCTTACCACATTCTCCTGATATTAATATCTCCCATTGGCTTAGAGAATTTTTTCAATGGATCTGGGACAAAGTTTTCAGAGAAAAGCTTATGGTTTAAATGGCTTCGACACTTTCTTCGCGCACTTTTCCACTGATTGTTTTCTTTTTGCCCGTATTTGTTGTTGTTTCCATAGTCATAAGGCTTATTGTGATGTCTTATCGATTACCTATGCATGAAAAATATCCTTTTTGTCCAATCGAGGGACAACTGAACGTATTTTTTAGCTTCCATTGAAGTAACGACCGGACATTTCTTTTCTATTTCAATCAATATTAGTCTAGTTAGCGGTTTTTTTGTTCTAACTATTGGTGTTATGATTTCGAGTTTTCATAACTTTTTTTGGATCTCTTTTTCTTATTTCTGGTTCCTTTTGGAATATTAACACATTATCCTAAGATTGATAGTTTCATGGGCTTAGAGATGACGACGTTCAGTGGATCATACAAAAAGTTTTCAGAGAAAAGCTTATGGTTTAAAGTGCGTCGACACTCCTCGCGCACTTTTCTAACCAATTTTTTGGATTTTCCTGTGTTTTTTTGTTGTTTTCATAGTCAATAATTTGTTGTAATGTCTTATTTATACGTTATGAATGCCAAACATCCGATCTTTTCGTTTTCTCACCGAGGCATAACTTAGCGTATTTATTAGCTCCCGTTGAAGGCTATTGATTTTAATGGCATTGTTACTACGGTTTTTCTCAAAAGAATTTCGTTGTTTTAATGTGTTTGTTCATGTTTGTTGATTTATTGCAGTCAAATTGTTCGAGAAGAATCCCATTGCTGTTAGAACTAAATTGAAATTGGAAAAGTTTTAACTGAAAAGTTCATTTTTTAATGGCTTCGACACTTTCCTCGCTCAATTTTTTTTTGAATTTGCTGTGTTAGCCTGTTTTTTATTCTTTAGGTAGCCGTAAAATGCTGACCGGTCTCATAAGCGTGTAAGTGAGGATTTATTGGATAATGTTACCCGATGAGGACTGTTTATGGCGATTAGTCTTCAAGTTTATAATATTATACATAGTTGAGATTTTAAGGATTTTTCAATTTTTTCAGTTTTTGTTGTTTTCCATTAACTTGTAACGTGTCCTCATCATTGAGAGGTCCCATGTTTTTTTGAAAAATTAACATGTTTACTGATATTATGACGTAACTAATGTTTTGCTTGTTAGACAATGTGTTTTCATAAAAAGTTATGTGAGTGGTGTATTTGTGTTTCGTTTTCTCTTCCTTTAGCACAATCGCGTAATAACAGATCCTAATGATTTTCAAATGTGGCCCAATTGAACTTATTTATTCACTCAGTATATATTTAGCTGAATTAGTATAAATGGAAACTGAAATAAAAATACATAATATTCAGATAATGGCTAATGATTTTAATGGCTTCACTGATTTGTGTTTTCGCAATGTTTGTAATTTTTCTGCATCTATAGTCGGTTCCTATGGCTTAGTCTAATCGATGACAGTTCCTACTGGTTTCATCATGATTCTTTAGTAAATTCATTGAGGATTAATTTGTTGAAAGCTGTTGATTTTTGAGACTTGAAATTATTCGGTTTAAAAAATGTTGATTGATTTTTGAATTTCGCCTAATTATTTTTTTTTGTAGATTTGTTGCCTAGTCTCATTAAGAAAAAAATCGCATCTGCTGTGTAGTTAGGAAAAATTAAATTCGTGTAGTTAGGAGGATTTTGTCTAATTGTAATGTGACGTTGTTACTAGGTGCTTTTAAAATTAGATATTGAATTTTTGACGTGAAACTTTTGTTTTTGCTTTTTTGTAGTTGTTGTTTTTTTCTCGTAGTCTTTTCGATGCAGATATCGTTGTAATGAGGCATGGTATTATTTAATTCAATTATTAGTTTGGTTGTGTAACGGTTTTTTTGAACTCAACTATCTACTTTTGATTATCGCTTAGTCAAAAATGTAAGTCAAAAGACAGTTAATTCAAAAATGTAGATGAGCGCGGGTCGGAACATCATGTGCGAACGCACATTAACGATCCTCCTTGTTTTTTGTCTGACAATTTGACTTTTGCCCTCAAAATTGGTATGATTCAAGGCATTAAGTTGCTAATCAGTTGTCAGAGCCTTTTGCCTAATACATTAAGTATGTGATTCCCTGAAATTGGTTAGGATAAATAAATTCATGATAATGCGAAGGGTGGTTCTTAAACTCCTCCCCCGAACACAAACACACTCCACCCCAACCCCCACACTTCCACCCCTTATTGTCTCTTGAAGTCCAAGCGGTGTAAAGTCCGGTGAAAGATAACTTTTATATGGTTTGGAATACCCCCCAATTCTCCCTTTTTGCCCCGCCAACCAACCCACATTCTTGCCCCCCGCCCCAACCTCGGCCGTGGAATAGAAGATAAACATAGCTTCCTAAGCATAAGGTAGCGAAAGCCAAACCGGTCTCTTGTCAGTCCTTTGAGAGTATTTTTAAGGAGTGGGTGGATATTTGTCGGCACTTGCGTTCGAAGCAATGAATGTAACCTTCGAGCATTCGAAGGTTAAAAGATAAATAATGAGCAGACAATTTCCAGCTGACTAAGTCATCGACAAAATACGCATTCAAGCGAATTCAAAATGAAGTTTGGCGATTAGTTGATGATCTTTAACAAGTACTGAATGATTTTATCAAGTACGTAATGATTAAGTGGAGTGGCGGAGCACTTCTGTTAAGTGATCTGCTTGCCTCTAAGTGTACGGTTCACCGAAAATGCCGAGGAGGTATAAGTTCATCTGTAGAGAGCATTTTTAGTAACCCCTCAAATTTTTGACACGCCCTTTTTGCATCCCTGAGCTTGAGCTAGTTACAATAAAAAATTGTTGCTCTTGTGTGCATGCTAGCTTACAAGTTTCTCATTTTCAGAATTCCGTCTGTCTTCCTGACTAAGTCAACTTAATGTGTGCAAGATTTTGTCTTGATTTGAAGACCAGTAAATGATTCAATAATCAGTATATTATTCGATAAATAATAGTGGCATTCCTTCTGGTGGTTGTATTTTCTGGTGGTGGAAGATAACAGACATTTTTTTACCGTGATCAGGTAAATGGCTTTGTGATGAAAACAGTGTGTTCGTTGAAAATTATGGCTTGAAATCGGTTTCGTATAAATCCTTTAGTAAATGAAAATGTTTGTTTTTGTGATTTGTTTAATTGCTCGCAAACAACGTTTGTAGCAAATATGTGGGTGATGTGTCTTTTTATGCAATTTTTTGCTTGATCTTAGCCTAATCCAGATACTAAAAAATCCAACCCCTCACCAGTCGTCTGAAACTAGTTCGTTTGATGTCACTCGGTTTTGTTCAAAATCCTTGAAAGATTTTAGATCTGGGATTTTGGGATTTTTTGTGTTTTTTTTTCGCCAGAGCATCTGCTGGAGATTTAAAAAATAAATTAGACAAATTATCAGTCGTTGTGTATCTGAAACAAAGTGTAAAGAAGGAAAAATGCGCTGATGTGGGCTTTACGCGAAAATATTGAATTCGGCTGTGTGACTGGTGAGGTGTACCGTCACTTCTCAGATCTTTCGGTTCCCTCGCGTGAAGAGATCTTCAAAAAAGTTATATATATATATATATATATATATATATATATATTATATTCTAATTTATATATATTATATATATATATATAAATATATAAGATGTATATATATTATATATATATATATATATATATATATATATATATATGATATAATATATATAAATATATATGATATAATATATATAAATTATAATATTATATATCTGTTCACGCTTTTTTCGACTTTTCATGTCAGTGAGAAGTCAAATTAGAGGGCTGATTTTGGTCACTCTGAAGTACTAAACAAAGCGAACAGTCGAGTAGGTTTAAGGCGTGACTTTTTTCTAACGACCTTTTAAGTGGAGTCAGAAATTGGCGTTTTAACAAATTTTCGGTTTTTGAGAGGGAGTTTTTTTTCACGTGCGTCATTTTGACTCCTGTTTACAGAGTTCCTTTTTCTTGAGTGCTTTTAGTATGATACATATGTGTTTTAATTGCGACTAGCTGAAATTGCTAGAATTTCATCAAGGGGCAGCTGAAACTTTTTATGACTTGAACACTTGTCAAAAAACTTTAAAGAATAGTTGATTTTGCCCACTTTCAAAAATTATTCCTGTTGTCTCATCTCTAAATATCATTAAATGAACCTAATTAATGGTCCGATTTAATAAATGATTAGTTTTCTTCATGACTTTGACACTACTTTTTCTCAAAAATCATGAGTTAGTTTTTGAGTTTTTGTTGTATTTTGGTAATTTTTGTTGTCTTATCGTTTATTCTCATTAATAACAGGCCTCATAGGTTTCTAATAGGAGTTATTTCAGTTGATCAGTTGGTTTTTGTTCAAAGCTGATGCCTTCTATGACTTTGACATCAATTGTGTTCACAAAATAGTATAGATTTTGAGTTTTGCGAATTTTTGTTGTTAACTTTATTATCTTATATCTTTGCCTCATTACTGACTGTTTTCACTGGTTTCTAAGAACATTTTTTTGGTTTTTGTTTAAAATCTTTGCAATGCATAGCTATTACGTCCTTTCACTTATACTCTGCCCGTTTTTAAAAAACTAATTGTGGTTTTTGAGTTTTGCAATCATTTATTGAACTTATTGCTGTCTTATCACTTAAATTCATTAATGTCAGGTTTCATCGGGTGATAATGAGAAACAGGGGAATTTAGTTAGTTTCATGAGTTCTTAGAAGTTGTTTTTTCATATTGACCATGTCTTTAAAAAATAGATCTGATTTTTTTAGTCTTGCTTGTTTTTTGTTGTTGTGGTGAAATTGCTTAATCTCAATGGTATCAAACTAATTGTTCTCATTGGACATCTAACACGGCATTTTTTTGGCAGGTCAAAGCTAAATCAATTCTTTGCATTGTAATTCAGGACTTGTCCTGCTGTCTTTTTTTTAATTCCCATTACCCTTTGATCACGTTTTTCGTTTTACATAGGTCACGATTTTCACCTTTGACTTTTACTTATTTCACTCACTTTTTCAACTGAATGGGTTTTAATTTTTTTTTTGCGTATTCAATTACGCAATGTGGTGAATGCTGTCAAAGTCAAAAGGTCAAAATCAAAAGAGACGGGATAAACCGATAAAGCCCGGTCATTAAGTCATTGCGAATTAGGCTACCAATGTTCATTAGAGTGTTTGCTAGCTGACATTGGTATTAAGCTTATAAACTTTCAGTTTAGAAGCTGAATTAAGTTTAGTTTTATAGTCCAACAGAAACTACACGCCAAATTATAACAGTTTTTGACACTGAAAAATAAACATTGAAAGTTGGTCATTTTATCTCTTTTTTTCCTGTTTCAGTCCCGATGTGCATCAAGCGCGTCAACGACGGCCGTTTTCCGGCAATCTGCTTAGGGAATGCGTTATACTTTTTTGAGAAATATTTTGAACTCTTACCTCAATTTCAGAGCAGTTGAATATTCATCAGATTCTGATTTATCAATTTCGCAGCAATACAGTTATACAGAATTATAACGATCTCATGATGACTTACAAAAATAGCAGCTTCATATCAGGTTTCTGTGAATCCTTATAAACGGTTTTTTTATTCGATATAGAGCAGTTGTGCAAATGCTCGACTAATTCTGGAATTTTTTTTGATTAGACAAGATTTGTTAAGATCCTATTCGATAAGCGCTCTGATCGGTACAAGAACATAGACAACTAAATTCCCTTATTAGTAGTATTGACATTCTTTTGGTTGGACTTTTAAAAACATATTCTTTTAGCCATCAGTGTTTTCAATCAATGGGTTTTTAGAAAATGCTGATCGACTGATACCACCTCTCTCACTGCTTGGTGAAAATGGTCAACAGCCTATAGATTCCCTAAAGAACCTTGTTCGTGACATGACAGAAGTGACCTCTAGAACCAACAGACTAGCTGATGCATCTTCCCTCAACACGTCGAACAGTACCCTCGGACATCGAGACGAAAGGTCAACAGTGGGTGAAGATAGCATCATCACTAAATCCACCTTAGATGCTCTCAAGTTGGTGGAACGGGGCTCGGACGAACTTCAGAGTAATATTAGAAGCCACTTAGACTCAATGAAAATGATTAATAGCTCCACTGCAAACGCCATATCGTTTAGTTAGCTAGTTGCCGAAATTTTGTAAATTACTTTTCAAGCCTGTTTCTAGTACTTAATTGGATAAATATTTAATTATTGTGCCCTGTATTTTTTTGAACATTTAGTGCTGTTCAAAAATTTAGCTGTTGTGATCTTTTGCACTCAAAAACGACATCTTTTTTCCAATTGATGTCCTGCAAACTGTGTAATAACTATGGCAGCTTGGAAATTGTTATCAGATTGGTTTTTGTTCTCTTCAGTTTTTTGAAAATTTTCAAAAAATCTTCAGTTTTTTGAAAATTTTCAACTTTAATAAAGCTTTTCCACAATGCTGAATTTTCTACTAATGGTACTGCTGAAACTATTTCCCTGTCATTCAGACTGAATAAATGAAACTTGTTTCCTCTTAAATGCCTTCTCGAACACAGGTAGGAAAATACTTAAACTTATTGGGCATTTTAAAAAAACCTTTGCTGATAGTGTGCGTAGTAACTGCTTTGAAGCAGTAGTCTGATAATTTGGTCTGGCTATTAATAGCCGCAGAGTGATAGATGGGGCTATTATTGGCCTTTTTGGTTTTTCCACAATTCAAAAGAATTATTAGGACGCCGTCTTCTTTTTAAAAGAGCTGTTCCATATTTTCATGATTTTTGAAGTCAAATTGAAGTGATTTTGGTCACACCGAAACAGTAAGTGAAGCGACAAAGCGAGTGAAAGATGGGGCTATTATTGGCCTTTTTGGTTTTTCTATAGTTCAATAGAATTATTAGGATGCCGTCTTCTTTTTAAAGATCTGTTCCATATTTTCATGATTTTTGAAGTCAAATAGAAGTGATTTTGGTCATACCGAGGCAGTAAGTGAACCGACAAAGCGAGTGGTTTTGTGGCGTGAATTTTCACTACAATTTCAAAGTAGTGTAAGAAATTTCGTTTTGTCATGTTATTTTTGTTTCGCATGCGGCAAATAAGTCAATGATTTTGACTTTGATTTTTGCTATCTTTTTCATTGACGGTGCTTTAAGAGTGGTTTTCATAATGGATCTGTCGTCCATTGAAAATTTTTTCTTTCTTTTAATTAAGTCAATGAAAATTCTTTGAACTGTGTCAAGACTTGTCGCGATATGATTTTTACAATTCAATGAATTTGAATTGTTTTGGTGCGCTTTTTTTGGTGCGAAGATCTGTTGAGACATTTTCATTATTTTTTTAAGTCAAACTAAGTGATTGTTTTTGTCACGCCAAACATGATGTGGTGCAAAAAAGCGGGTGATTTTGCGGCGCGATATTTTTTTGCTCAAACTTGTAAGTTGAGCGTGTTTGCACCAAAAATTGGCTTTCTTGCTAGTGTTTTTTGTTCGATTCTTTTTTAAATTGATTTGTAAATGGTTTGGCCAATCCAGTCATAGTCCATTCTAGATTTATTTTGTTTCAAAAATGACAATTATTTGAATTGTAGGCCACGACTTTTCCTGCTATGTTTTTTTATTTCGTCAATATATATGTGACGTCTGTATGACGTCCCAATTACTTCAAGTTTGCATATTGTTCTATCGTTCGTTCAATTTGAACTAAATATCATGCGTGACGTCATTTTTCAGTCTTAATGGATCGAATTTTTTTGTTCATTTGCGTGATTTACTTTTGTGTCCCACGTGACTTACCTCACTCGCAAAACTAATTTCCTTGATCAAAAACTGACTTTTCGTTACTCCAATTCGAGAAAAAGGTCATGTGAGTGTGTGTGTGTGTGTGTGTGTGTGTCACTCTAATTGAAGTTTATTTCAGCGCATCTAACAGAAACTGCAATAAACTATTCAGTTTGTTAGTCAAAATAATACGTATCAGCTTTTAATGAAAAGACGAATTTTGTGACTGGTTTTTTTGAGACTACTGATCTACGAAGATATCGCGGCTATTTTCTGGAAATCTGCAAATTAAGTTGTTGGGTCGAGTATTGTGAGCATTTTCCGAAATTTGCATGATTTTTTATTTAGGTTTTTAAGGTGCATTCTAGCCATTGCATTGGTGTTTTCATCTATGCGAAAGCTTCGGATGAGCTAGTAAATTAGCCTCCAGAGAATCAACAAAATGTATGGTTGCTAGAAGAGTCAAAAAGGTAAACTTTAAAAATCTTGTAGCTTAAAATTTTCTAGCTGTATTTTTATTCCTAGTCCGTTTTGTTTTCAGTAAACGGGAGTGTTCATACATTTCGATAATGTCAAATAACTGATTTTATTTGAACGGATTTTTTCGAAGATGCTCAGTTCTTGCTCCTCGCAAGCGAAAGCACAATGGCGCTTCTTAAATTTGAGCTTCATTTTTACTGCAAAAACAGTTGCAGAAAGTGAAATGTTTTTGCAAATCTCTTGTCAAGCTGGGTATTCAGAAAGTTGATCTGGAAATCGGATGCCGCTTTCATTTCTGGTCGTTTTCATGCATGTATAACTTAAGAAAGCTTTCAGAACGTTTGCTTTTAAGCTAAATTTTTGAATCAAGCAAGGGTTTTCAAAAATCGAGGCGGCGAAAACTGACTTTCTAACAAAGTTTGACGGAAAGCTGGTT
This sequence comes from Convolutriloba macropyga, assembly GCF_964194025.1. Lineage (NCBI taxonomy): Eukaryota > Metazoa > Xenacoelomorpha > Acoela > Convolutidae > Convolutriloba > Convolutriloba macropyga. Next base: position 9,385,115 of record NC_134478.1, on the reverse strand, counting down.
ATCTGGCAAGATACGACAAGCAAACGTTTATCTTGCAGAGCTGGCAAGAGAAAGGGTTACCTTGTGGAATCTGTCTGACCAACCACGTATCTGTGAAAAGATGTCGCCAGAAAATTGACCAGTATTGCAAAAAAAGAGGAACATGAGATAAGAGTGAAGAAAATTGAAAATTTCGTGAAAATCAAAAAAAGAAGATGGAATGATTGAAAACTTTTTTTGCAGCCTTAGATTACCATTTTTTGTATTTTTCTTTGTCGGCGCCTGAGGTATGTATACATACAACTACTGTAAGGTACTCATCCTGAGCTTTTCAGGACCATAGCAAGGTGTGCGTGGGCTTTTTTTGCTGTAGGAAGTATTTGTTGACAGTCAGAGTATCGTGGAATATCTTGTAAGTGTGCCAGATAAATGTGTTGTTGCCACAAATATGCTTTATCCAACGGAAATTATCGGCAACTTTTTTGCTGTGCTCTTTTGACTAGCAACTGCAATCTTAAATGACAAAATTCAGGATATTTTTAATAAACCTTTTGATCGGAATAAGTGCTAATACTTTCAGATTCTGAGCGAAAATTAACACAATGCTTGGGACGCAAATTAGTCATGTTGATGTATTATTTAACATCTAGTATAAAAATAATACCGACCGATATTAACGCAAACTGTAATAAGTGCTCATACGAATGATGTCAAAAATATCTAAAACTATAATACACACCTTCCAGAGTTAGTTTATTTTGTTATGGATTGTTTCTTTTCTACTTACGAAATAATAGCAGTTGATTTTCAAGAATCAAGTTTGAAGCAAGAACAAGCGCATGATTTAGCAACCCCTAGTATTCGATGAAAATTTTGTATTGCAAGTTTTTAAGGATATATGGTCATTTTTAAGACCGTAGAAAGTAATTAATCTGCTGTAGACAAAAAGTAACAACTTATCCTCGATGCCTCCAGCTTGTTGAAATTTATATTGAAACTTCATTATTTTTTGCGTGAAAATAATTCATCTTGTTTTTACATAGTAAATTATATTTTTATATATATGCAATTTAATGCAAAGTACAAATCTGAGAAGTAAAATGCTGTTTATTGCTCTAAAGGGAAATGGAGTGTGAATTTCACTGATTGTAAAAATGCAGAGTCAATTAACTGAATTACAAGGTTTTTTTCCACGAGCAACCCCCAGTCCTATACAGCCGAAATTTTGGCACCACCCAAGGATTATTGTTGTGCTTCCTGCAAATCTTGCTTATTTTTATAATTACGTGCCTTGAATGATACGTCAACAACCAAACATTTTTCACGAAAACCGAAGTAGTAGACCCCTTTACAAAGAACGTAATTCCTAAAAAAAATTGATAAGAAAATTTTTTGGTTGATGTTTGCATTATATGCTGGGAATTATTTCACACTAATTTTACAGCTGCTCGTTATTAGTATGGTTAAACATATATAAATGGGGGTTGCCTAATTTCCTGCGGACACTAGCTGAAAAGATCGAATTAATAATGATCATCATTTTTGGTTGTAACTCTAGTCTTAGCTACAAAACGCAAAAATGAGTTGCTGTAGTCAACTTACAAGACTGTCAGCGCACAGCTTTATTGAAAAAAATTTTGAAGTAAGACCTAAAAATAATGGCAACTTATTGCATGCACAATCCTTAATGTGTCAAGAAAACTTCCCATACAAATGTTTGGATATGAGGATTGATTGTTTTCTCTGCTAATGGGTTGCGGTTGCAGTTAGAGGTAAGCTTAATCCCGTGTCCAGCAAGTAAGTATTGGAAATTAACTGTTGAATATATCGCTTGATTCAGCTTTAATTTTGAAATGCTTCTTTACTAGTCGAGCGAAAAGGTTGAAATGTTTACTAGTCTTCCAACAGAACATTAAAAAGATTGAAATTTTCTTAATTAACTAGATCTTTGAATTAATGTTTTCTTAAGCTCCTCGCTTAATGTTTTCTAATTTATTCAGGGGGTTGCTGAGGGTTGCTGAGAAATAACACGAATAGCATATTTTATCATCCTCAACTCACTGCTTTAATGTAAATTTTTCGATAATGTAAATTAACACATTTATACTTTTCCTTTTCATTTTTGTTAAAATGCTTTTTCAGATTTTGATCCTGCCATGAAAACAGATCTTGTCAAAATATAGTACTATTATCATATTTTATGAATGCACTGCCAGTGTTTGTTTAAAATTCAGTATGACAGACTATTTGTTTCAATATATTTTTCTTCCTTAAAAACAAGATAAAATTTTGACGTCTGTAGATTGCATCAGCAGTTGTTTTTGACGTATCCTGCGAGACAAAGCTGAGTATCACCTGTAATCCTAGCGGAATTTTGTTTTGACATTTTATTCTGATTACCTGGTGGCTTTATTTTAAGAAAATATTACATCAGTTTTTTGTGATGCCTAAAAGTTATAAATCGGTACTTCGATTCTAGATCTGAATTTTTAAAGATAATTGGCTTGCTATTGTTTTCAAATTAGGTTGATGAAAACACTTCGACGCTTTTGTTCCGTTTTTTTCCTGGCTTATTGTTTCTGATTGCTGCTCGAATTTTTTGGTCAAAATTATAATGGGGAGGATGCTTAGTGAGCAAACGTGCATTACTGGAGATCATCGTTTCAGTTGGCACTAATTTTTGATACTCCTTTTTAAATCACGATTGATAATAAAAAATATTGAAAATAACAATAATAAAAATGATTTAAAGCAAATCAGGGTTTTCTAGATTGAGTTCAAGTCCCCTAATATATCCTAAACCGAAGGATAGCAGTAATACCTGAACTTCCCTAACGCCTTTCACTCAAGGAACACTTTCTTCACTTTCTTTAAATAAATTTAAATTGTAAATATATCACAAAGTGCTCAAATTTCTCATTGTGTGCAAATTAAAATTAATATAATTCATTGGAAATCTATTTATCCATGCAAACAATTAAATTGTAAAGTTTCGGGCAATTTTTGGCAAGTGCGTTAAGATTGTGCAGGAGCTTGCTAGTGCAAAATATTTGTTCACTTATCATAACACTAATTGCAACTGTTTTCCTACCCCTCCATAGAGCAAGATGGCATCTTATAGTTGATACTTTAACACCTTCATAGTGATATGCCTCCTCCCCCCCCCCCCCCCCCCCTATTATAATATTTAGTCCCACCTCCTATTCCGTTACCCGGCTCAAGAAATTTTCCAAAAATTATGTAAGAAATACGCTATATACAAACTAATATCAACGCCACAAAATGATTTATCTTATCCGCTTATTATCATGGAATTGAAAATCAGGGGGAGGGGGTTAGGAAGCAAGTCCAACTTTTTATATTCTCGTTAATCATTTACTTAAATCGCGAGTAAGTTGCGTATGCTCGTTCAGCGGTCAGCAAACACGTAGCAACGACTCCGACAACGTGTATATAACTTCCAGTTTCAACTTGTGAAATCTTCTCTGAAATTCCCGAGTCCCAAATAAAAACTACTTCCGAATAGCTGTCATTAGCAGAAGCAGCCCGCGAGATTTCAAAGTTTATAAATCGTTGCGTGGACTCAGTGTTGCCATCGACATCGGCGAAATACCGCTCTCTCAATTTGACCAGAGAGCGAAAACCGCTGGATAGAATTACGTGTTTTCTGCTCATAAAATTGCTGCGATAGAAGTTAACCCCTCGATTTGTGTTCAAAAATTGCTTGACAAAGTCAGCGAAAGATAGTGGCAGGTTTTGAAACGTGAAGTAAAACTTTTTGTTCAGAAACCGTTTCAATTTAACTTAGTGAATAATTTTCCCTTTTGTAGAAAATAAATTATTCCCGGGATGAGGTTGGCGATCAAATTTAGGTACGGGTCAGACGGACTTGAGTCGCGTCAAGTGGTCCGATACAACTGATCTCCTAGTTAGAAACCTCATTCTGTCCCATACCCAGTTTTGTTCTTGCCAATGAGTTGTTAATTGCTTCATGTATATTCCGAGAAATTTTTCCGCAGTTCAGGAACAACGTGCCCGTAAGGAGCGAGCAGGATCAAATTCGCAACCTATGAATTACTTTATCTACCACAAAGTTCATTTGAAGTACTAAAAATGTTAAGTTTTGTTCCATCAATATTAATTGAGGCAATTATTAAATTTTTCCTTCTGCGTTCTAAATGACAAATGACGATGATAAAAAACTGGCCGGTAAATTGCCCGGAAATAGCCTCCTCGTGACCCCTTTGACCAATGTTAGGATTGAAATACACTATGGTACCAAAAATCTACGTAAACCTGAAGATTTTATAAAAAGCAATAAACATCAAGTCATAGAACATTTTGAGTTCAGATTTGTTCTCTAATAACGCGTCATTACACTTTTAGCTTTTTTAACGTCTAGCAGACAGTTTGTATTGTTTTCATACAAGTTTATAATGACATCTGGGTCAATCTCGTTCCAAATTTTGATACTTTTCATTAAATCTTAACTGGATTTAGATCTGAACTATATGACAACCATTCCAGTACCTTCCACCCCCCTCTCAAAAAAATTGCCAATATTTTTTGTTTTATGCACAGGAGCTTTATCTTGTTGAAAATTAATGTCCTGAAAATGCGGTTTTTCGTAATTTTCCAAAATTTCCAAATAACTGGCAGCGTTTAGCTTATTTGGACAATTAACAACCATTTTTTTCTGCATTTAATTGTATTGCAACCCAAAACATGAGTGATCGTTTGTTCGATCTCAAATTCTATTGTTTTTTTTCAAGAAATCTTGTTCCATTTCTTCGAAAAACTGAAACAATTCTTTAAAAGGAGAAAACGAGGACATTTTTCCTTAAACTTCTAAATTCACATAGTTTTCACGCCGTAGAGCAAAAAATGCACACGAATCATGCTTTAAAAGCAAAAATCATGCTGTACGTATGTTTTTGATAATATAGTGTAGTTAGATAAGAAAAAAGAGAAAATTTGACGAGAGCCTATTTTTAAATTTTTTTCTTATAGTCAAGAAGAGTTTTAGTTTGATCCATTGTTTAATTAGACTCAACAAATATTGTATCCTGGGAAAGATTTATAATAGGATTTGGTCGTAAGAACTTCAAACAAATTTGAGTCCCCATTAACAATGAAAAATTATTTCGGCGTAATTTTTAGTAAAAGTTGCATCATCTACAATAATATAACATAGCTACATATTTTTGGAACAGGAAAGGGAGCATTTCTGGAAGATAATTTGGAGAAAATAACAATGCAAAGGCATTAAATCCGTAATGATTAGCGTTTTACGCTATCTCTGGCGGAATTAAGATATTTCTATTTACTATAGTTGAAGAAATTGGTCTCCAACATCTTGCATTCTCTATAAAGTTTTGCCCGCAATTATCAAAGGAATTTTCTATCTCAATTGAACGAGTACTTTTTTATTGATGCTATTTTCATGGCCGTTAAGAACTGTATATACGAGTTTTAACGTCCGAAAACGGATTAGTCGTGATTATTTTTGTAAATTGATGAAAATATCCGCACGTAATTGTTCGAGGTTCAAAATTTTGTTTTCCGTAGAACAGTTTAAAAACATACTCAAGTTGCTGCAAATGTGAAAAAGTTGTACTAGTGGCTCGTTTTTAGGAAGGACTTCCCTGGATAAAATTTTGGAAGCAACAGTGCTTTGCTGTCAGTTGAACTAAACATCCTCGTTTTTTTGCTGAACCTAAAGTCACTGCTTAAAATGATAATTGTTTTTTCTTTTATATACGACAAATTCCACAACTTTACCAACCGCCTGGTCTGAAATGTTACAATAACGTTTACTATTAACTATGTTTGTTTTGTTTGGAGGATTGTTTTTTGATATCAGGGATATCGGGATATCTAGGAAAATAGAAACACAACCAGAAGAAATGTTTTTTTGATTCGATTGTTGTCACACTTTATCTACAAGAACTTAATTATGAGCAGCTAAAAGATCACCATGAGTGTCTTCTCGTTACCCCTTTGACCAATGTTAGGATTGAAATACACTATGGTACCAAAAATCTACGTAAACTTGAAGATTTTATAAAAAGCAATAAACATCAAGCCATAGAAGATTTTGAGTTCAGATTTGTTCTCTAATAACGCGTCATTACACTTATAGTTTTTTTAATGTCTAGCAGACAGAAATAGCCTCCGCGTGACCCCTTTGACCAATGTTAGGATTGAAATACACTTTGGTACCAAAAATCTACGTAAACCTGAAGATTTTATAAACTGCAATAAACATCAAGTCATTGAACATTTTGAGTTCAGGTTTGTTCTCTAATAACGCGTCATTACACTTTTAGCTTTTTTAACGTCTAGCAGACGGTTTGTATTGTTTTCATACAGGTTTCTAATGAAATCAGGGTCAATCTCGTTCCAAATTTTGATACTTTTCATTAAATCTTAACTGGGTTTAGATCTGGACTATATGACAACCTTTTCAGTACCTTCCACCCCCTCTCGAAAAAATGTCCCATATTTTTTGATATATGCACAGGAGCTTTAACTTTTTGAAAATAATGTCCTGAAAATGCGGTTTTTCGTAATTTTCCAAAATTTCCAAATAACTGGCAGCGTTTAGCTTATCTGGACAATTAACAACCATTTTTTGTGCATCTAATTGTATTGCACCCCAAAACATGAGTGATGGTTTGTTCGATTTGAAATTCTTCTGTTTTTTTTCAAGAAATCTTGTTCCATTTCTTGGAAAAACTGAAACAATTCTTTAACAGAAAACGAGAACGACATTTTTCCTTAAATTTCACATAGTTTTCCACGCCGTAGAGCAAATAATGCACACGAATCATGCTTTAAAAGCAAAATCAAGCTGTACGTATGTTTTTGATAATATAGTGTAGTTAGATAAAAAAAAAGAGAAAATGTGACGAGAGCCTATTTTTTTAAATTTTTTCTAAGAGTCAAGAAGAGTTTTAGTTTGATCCATTGTTTAATTAGACTCAGCAAAAATTGTATGTTGGGAAATATTTAAAATAGGATTTGGTCGAAAGAACTTCAAAGAAATTTTAGTCCCCATTAACAATGAAAAATTATTTCGGCGTAATTTTTAGTAAAAGTTGCATCATCTACAATAATATAACATAGCTACATATTTTTGGAACAGGAAAGGGAGCATTTTTGTAAGATGAGTTGGAGAAAATAACAATGCAAAAGCATTAAATGATTAGCGTTTTACGCTATCTCTGGCGGAATTAAGATACTTCTATTTACTATAATTGAAGAAATTGGTCTCCAACTTCTTGCATTCTCTATGAAGTTTTGCCCGCAATTATCAAAGGAATTTTCTATCTCTTTCGAGCTATTACTTTTTTATTGATGCTATTTTCATGGCCGTCAAGAACTGTTTTTACGAGTTTTAACGTCCGAAAACGGATTAGTCGTGATTTTTTAGTCGTAAATTGATGAAAATAGCCGCACGTAATTGTTCAAGGTTCAAAATTTTGTTTTCCTTAGAACAGTTTAAAAACATACTCAAGTTGCTGCAAATGTGAAAAAGTTGTACTAGTGGCTCGTTTTTAGGAAGGACTTCCCTGGATAAAATTTTGGAAGCAGCAGTGCTTTGCTGTCAGTTGAACTAAACAATCTCGTTTTTTTGCTGAACTGAAGTTCACAACTGGAATGTTGGTGACTTTGATTGATCAAATTGAGAGCGAACCTGTGTTTGGAAAACTGCTGCCCGGGCCGAAGTGTCAACGCTAAAAAGCGCAAAATTATGTAAGACTGGCGTTGAATGCGTTGAATTTATGTAAGATCAACGCTAAAATTCAACGCTAAAAATGTAAGATCTACGCCAAAATTCAACGCAAAATTATGTAAGATTAGCATTGAATGCGTTGAATTTATTTAAGATCAACGCTAAACTCAAGGCTAAATATGTAAGATCTACGCCAAAATTCAACAAAAATTATGTAAGATTAGCATTGAATGCGTTGAATTTATGTAAGATCTACGCTTGAGCGTAGATCTTACATAAATTCAACGCATTCAACGCCAATCTTACATAATTTTGCGTTGAATTTTGGCGTAGATCTTACATATTTAGCGTTGAATTTTAGCGTAGATCTTACATATTTAGCGTTGAATTTAGCGTAGATCTTACATAAATTCAACGCATTCAACGCCAATCTTACATAATTTTGCGTTGACTTTTCGCGTAGATCTTTCATATTTAGCGTTGAATTTTAGCGTAGATCTTACATAATTAGCGTTGAATTTAGCGTAGACCTTACATAAATTCAACGCATTCAACGGCAATCTTACATAATTTTGCGTTGAATTTTGGCCTAGATCTTACATATTTAGCGTTGAATTTTGGCGTAGATCTTACATATTTAGCGTTGAATTTTAGCGTAGATCTTACATTTTTAGCGTTGTATTTAGCGTAGATCTTACATAAATTCAACGCTTTGAACACCAATCTTACATATTTTGCGTAGAATTTTGGCTTAGATCTTACAAATTTAAGGTTGAATTTTTTGAATTCCATTTCAGACCACTTTATGATTTCAAAAGTTTTTCAAGTTTTTTTTTCAAAAGGTCAATTTTTTCACTGTTTTGACCCCAATACTTCACAGCTGAGAAAAGCGAACTCAGCAAAAAAATCATTTTAGTGCTCTTTTATAGTTCAAAATCCATTTGAGACCATTTTACGACTTCAGAACTTTTCCAGGTTTTTTTTCGAAAAATCATTTTCACTGTTTCGACCCCTATGCTGCAAAGGTGAGAAACGTGAAATCAGAGAAAAATCATTTTTAGTGTTCTTTTATAGTGCAAAATCCAATTGAGAGTTCCAACGACTTAATTTTTCAAAAAGTTAATTTTTTAACTGTTTCGACCCTATACTGCACAGGTGAGAAAAATCACTTTTTAGTGCTCTTTTATAGTGCAAAATCCGTTTCAGACCAGTTTACGATTTCAAAACTTTTTCAAGTTTTTTTTTCGAAAATTTTTTTTTTCACTATTTCGAACCCGATAATCCAAAGGTGAGTAACAAGAAGTCAGAAAAAATCTTTTTTAGTGCCCTTTTATAGTGCAAAATCCAATTCAGACCATTTGAAGATTTCAAATTTTTCAATTTTTTTTTTCGAAAAATTAATTTTTTTTACTGTTTCGACCCCTATACTGCACAATTGAGAAAAATGAAGTCAGCAAAAAATAACCATTTGCTCTCTTAAGGTGCAAAAATCATTTCAGACCATTTTGGGAATTCAAATTTTTTTCAAAACTTAAAAAAAAATTTAAATTTTTCCCAGTATTTCTCACATGATAAATGCGTTGAATACGTTGAAATTATGTAAGATCTCGGCTAAGTTCAACGAAAAACATTTAAGATCTAGGCTAAATTCAACGAAATATATGCAAGTTCTACGCTAATTTCAATGCAAAATATGTAAGGTCTACGCTAAAATCAACGCAAAATATGTAAGATCTACGCTAAATTCAACGCAAAATATGTAAGATCTACGCTTTATAAGGATTGCGGCTCTTAAGGAATCCAAGGAAGGGTTGCGCAAAGGTAGAAGAGGAGACAAGTAAACAGGAGGTCAGTGGTTCGAGTCCCATACCCAGAGTTCTACGCCTTGATTTTTTGTCAGATCAACGCTATATTCAACGCAAAAATATGTAAGATCTACGCTTAATTCAACGCTAATTATGTAAGATCTACGCTAAATTCAACGCTAAATATGTAAGATCAGCGGCAACTAGCGTTGACAAGTTGGAAAATTCACCGCCATTTCTTACATAATTTTGCGCTGAATGCGTTGAATTTTTGTCTTTAAATTCAACGCAAAATTATGTAAGAAAATTGCGGTGAATTTTCCGACTTGTCAACGCTAGTTGCCGCTGATCTTACATAATTTTGGCCAAATTCCTCGGCCGGGGTAAAACTAAAAACTGTTTTGCAATCCGAACACCAAAGAATACGATTTTATTCCAACCGTTAAATGTGGAATCTCCTTAATGATTCCTGTGTATTTTTTAAAAGTGAGTATCATCTGATCTTCAAAGAGACGAACAGATTTGTGCAGTACCATAGAGCACTGTACCTTTTTCAATGGCCTTAATTTGCATTACTTAATCTCTCGTATCTCGGCATACCGGAGGAAAGATTTTTCAGGCTGAATTCAGATGTCAAATGAAACGGTTTCCTTATATGGAGTATTGCAAGACAGCTTCAGATACTCTCCTTTGTAAAAATAAACAGGAGCTTCCATTATGAGCACAACATAATTTGTAACTTGGGAAGATCCATTTGAACCGATTGCAGGAACAGCTATGACCGCTTCTGTAGAGGAGCAAGATTTGGGACTTCTGTTTTTCCTGGAAAAATAGTTCAATTCCTTTTCTGTATGATCAGCTAGAGTTTGTTCCCACTTTTCACTTCTACTGTGGCTTCAATTTATCCCTTCTAACTATCAAATTAACTATCAAGTTCGACCAATTATTCGATAAAAATCCATCGAAAGCCATGAAACTCCAAAAGTTTAAGGATTTAAAGAAACAAGCCAAAAGTGTGTCGACTCAAACGCCGAATTTCAAAAAAAAACATTGAGGGTAACAGTGACGATGTCTTCCCACTGTTGTCCACGACTGCTGAAAAACCAGTATAATGGATAATTGCGACGGATATTGTTGCTACCTTGAAACAATTTTGTACTAAATTTGCTACTGTCACAAATGTACACACACAGGCTTATAACTCGAATCTTAAAACATTCCCCTGAATGAAAATAGACATTTTGATTGATTTTACTTGTGCAAAGATAACTTTTGCAGTTCAGTTACTCGGTTTCAGAAAAAAAATCAAGGAAAATAACACTTAATTTAAGACAGGAAAAAAACCCACCGAAATAAACCCCTAGTTGAATTTTAGAGAGCTGCGTGCATGTTAGTGCCTCTGGCCATGCCTCACGAGCCCTGGGTTTGATATAAAATTACCCGAAAAAATTGTCACGACCAAAATTAAAATTTCAAAGGGGAGTTTATTTCCGTGGGTGTTTATTTCCTATCTAAAATTATATGGGGTCCATTGGGTTTTTTTCAAGACCCTAATTAATAAACTGTAGCAATCAAAGTTCATCCATGTCACCAAATATAGCGAGCTGGTGTCTTTTCTGATTAAAAGTTTTGTAAGATTAACATTAGTAGTAGGCCGTCTTCCTTTTCCCCTATGTATTGGATTCTGCTTTTAAGTTGGTTTTTACGGCTGTGAATGTCTTCCTATATGCTTTTCTGTAGCATTTTTGAGTAACTTTACACGAGCAAATATTTTCAATGAAACTATTTTAAGTTTAACATAAAAGGTAGGCCATCTTTTTGTTCATTTATCTTTTTGATTTTGCGCTTATATTGCTTCGACTGTGGATGTTTTTCCGGTGATCTTTTTCTTTTGTGCCCCTCAATTCGTTATGCTCCTCCCAGTTACAGAGCACGTGCCAGTACATAGTAAATCTTTATAGAAAATGTAGCATGTGCGTCGGTGGTGCAAATAATATGCGCCCACAAAGCTGGGGGTGGGGGGTGCACAAACGGAAAAGGTCCGTTTTCCTTGAGCACAGTGTTTGTGCCCCCAGTACGTTATGCTCCGCCCAATTACAGAGCGTGTCATCACATGGTCATGGTGGTAAATCAGTATGTAAAAATATTGCACGTACTTCTGGGGTTTGCAAATAACATGCACCCACTACGGTGGGGGGGGGGGTGCACAAACGGAAAAGATCCGTGAAATTTCTCGAAAAGCATGTGCACGAACAATGTAAGTTGTTTGTTCTCTTTTCTGATGATAGCTTGTAAAGAAGAATTGCTGAGTACATTGTCTTGCGTCTTCTTAAGAACCAAGAAGTTTAAGGTCTCTTGATGAATAGGTGAATTGGTTCCAACTTCTCGTGCAGTTTTCATTTAGTCTTTTACGAAACGATGAGGCTCCATTGACCAAAACTTGTTTTTTATCTACAATTTTGGCGCTGTTGAATAAATTTTTTAATATTTACTTTTGCAATTTTTTTGGAGTTAATTTTGGAGTTGAACTTGTACAAACATACCTAAATAAGTCTAACATAAGCATTCAATCTTACTTAAATAACTCCAAGAATAAACATAGGATGCAAAGAAAGCAGCAACACATGAAGAGAACTGCCGTTTGTATCCTTCATTATTGTTCAGACCCGTTTTAGGGGGGAGGAAATATTTACTCAGCTGGTTGTTTTTGTTCTTTCATTTTTCGCCAATCGATGTAATCATCGTACATAATTGATCTTTAGAAAGCTTATCAAGCGTAGAATTTCGATTTAAATTTTTTCACTGAATGTTGTCTTTTCCGAGGATTTACGAAGTTTCAAAGATTTGTGAACGTTAGCCTCACAAATAACATTTTTCGTAACTTTTGCTTAAATTTTTATCAATTTTTGCTAAAATATGATAAAATTGTTAGCGATATTTTCGTAGCTTTTAAGTTTGAAGATAGAAGAGAGCTGGTGATTGTCTGAACCAACAGTTTTGGCAAAATTTAGTATTTTCCATTCTTGTTCATAAAAATTGGCATCAAATTTAGCCCCCATTATCCACTTTGACCGGTGGTGCGCTTCCTAACAACCGTGCTGCAGTAGCAAGTTCATTTTTGGTCTCATCGTTGAAATTTGTGATGACAAAGGATTCGGTTTCTGTTTTGGGTCTATCATTATTGGTATTCTTGCTTTATATCACCGCAATTACAAAGACAATTTTTATTTAAAGGTTCAATTAATGAAAGGGCTCTTTATAATTCAATGAAGTCTATGAAAACAATATCGCGTTTCATGAGTAAAGTTCGTTGATTTTATGGCTCCGACAAACTGTTTTAGTAAATTTTAAAGGGATTTTCAAGGAGATTTGCCAACATTTGATGTTCTTTTTGCAGTCATATTACTGAGTCCAAAAAATCAAATGTCTAATCTAGTATCTGGGTAACTTGCATAGGAACTATCTGATGCATTCATTTGATACATAACGTTTTTTGGTAATATAACTTGATAAGTATCCGAAATTCATCATCTTTTTTCGATTTATTTTTTTAAGGTAAAAGTAGCAAAAGCATGACCAGTTTTGGTCTAGTTTTGGAATTATAAAGTTAAATTATTTGGATTGTAATGGGTCGCTGTAAGTATGTTTTGAAATGCTTTTGAATGTTTTGTTTTTATGTTAGTTACAGACCAGAATTATTTCAAATCGAACCTGAATTTTTGACAGATTGAATTTGTACAGTAGGACGATGAACATGGATTATATTTGCAGCAAAAAACCTATGGTTTCCTGGTTTCAACACACTTTGCATAAAATTGTTCGTGAGGTTCTGAGTTCTGCTTGTATTCAGTGTTAATGATTAGTCTTTGGACTTAGTTTGACAAAAGACATGTCAGTGGGATTCCTAATTAGTGCAATTTAAACAATTTACAATTATTTTGTTGAAAGCTTAGGGTTTTCAAAAAATGTTTTAAAAAAATAACGGTTGATTTTAGATTCGCCACTTTCAATCTTATTTCTGCAACGTTTTAGCGTAACCTCATTGAAGAGAGAAGGAGCATTTATTCTCATGTGAATTCTATATTATTCTTATTTGCTTTTTAACTCAAGTATTGGTTTTCTGTAGTTGATACTACGAGGTTTTATAATTTTTTTTTGTGTTCGACATTTTCCAATGTTTGAGGTAGTCTTTGCGGTCTTGTCCGAACATTACATTAATTGTAATATATTGACAGGTCGCATATCACAATAATAGCATTGAAATAAGGCACAATTGGTTATATTCAATTTTTTGTGAATAGGTTTTTATCTTATAGGCTTCGACACCGTTTGCTCACAAGATTGAATTGAATTTTTGATTTTATTTTTGCCTGTATGTTTCTTTTTGTGGTCGTATGAAATTCTGGATTATGAAAAGTCTCAATGATATTGTATTAAGGCATGAATGAAGCCATTAAAATATTTCAGTTGATAGCTAATTGCTTTCATTTTGTTTCAAAAATATTTGTTTTCAAAAAGTGTAAATGTATTTTCTATCTTTTCCCTTTCTACTTGTTGTTTTTTCCAAAAAGGGCCAATTTTTTTCTAGTGAAATGCCAGTCATTTGGTTGGTTTTAGTTTTTATCTTATGCTATTTTGACTTGGCATTAATTTTTTCCAAAAATTGGCCCTCGAGTGAATTATTGTTATTTGTATCGGGGTCAGAGCTTAAAGCGATTTGTTGAATGGATAAACCAGTTATTTTGATGTGATGTTTTGAAAGTGATCTATCTCTTCGTCATTTGGTGGACATTTAAGTCAAAAACGTGGTTGAGCAGAGTCGGAATATTATGTGCGAACGCACATTACCGAGCCTCTTTGTAGTTTCTAATTTCAATTTCGATCGCACGATTTTTATGGGCTATAATGGGAATTACCGAAATTGCATATAATGTATCACACGAAAAATGTACACAATTTTTGTCTATGAAAAAATTTTATTTGAGGATAAGGAGAAAAAAGTGAGAACACGAAATATATTTTTCGAGGAATTAAACCGTCTTGCCTGTTATTGTAGAACATCATGGCACATTGACAGAATTGGCCGAATGAAAAACTCCCCCCATGGTCGTCAGCCGAATCTTTAAAGTCATAAGCTGTGAACATAATTACACTTTTGTTGTAAGTCCCGTTGGCCACGTGAACAAACTCGATTGAAGTTGCCGTCTGTTCCATTTGTTCAATTACAGCCAGATACTCTTGAACGACAACAGACGCGAAAAATATTCCGCAAACTGCGACAAGAATATATCCCACAATTTTTTTAATTATTGATTTTTCAAACATTTTTCCCAGAATTCTCTTTGAAACAACAATGAGTTCACACTCGTGCCGAAACTTGTGCTTTGGGTTTAACTTTATTTTTATCAGGCGACTATATCTTCAAAACTAATCAGTTATCACAGTTTATGTAAAACTAAAAGTACAGAAAATTTAAAGCAACTTAAATTATTTTATTCCATAAGTTCTCAGTTTATTGACCTTTCTTTTTCAAAAGCATTTAAATTAATATATTATTCAACAGATATAGACGTTCAAAACTCTGACATCATTTTTTAAAATACCTCTGCTTCCGCAGTTTTTGATTTATAGACTGAATTTGAGCAATAAATTATGTTTTAAAATTGAGAAACAGGTGTTTTAATATTTCCCAGAATAGAAAAGTTAAAACCTGCCGAATGATTTATGTTCATACAAACTCATTCCTAACTACATAGTAAAAATTTGTTGTAAACTTCTAAATTGACAAATCATAAATACTATTTATTCCGATAAGACCTGCCAAAGATAGTATGACAAAGATAACGAGATACAATAAAAAATCAAATAAACATCTCATTGGGCTGAATTCTTAGTTATTGAATTTAGAGCATCAATAATTGAGAATTTTAACACGTCGATTGTGACAGAAGAACCAATTTCTTGCAAAAAGAAAAAAAGAAAACTTACTGCAGAAAAAAAGTTGTATGACGCCGTTGCTGACCAGGTTGAGCTGCCAGACGGAGGAGAACTCTGATCAGACCATACCAGGCCGAAGTAACCTCTGATCAGACTGATATGCACACGAAAACTCATTTGAGCTCGAACAGTGCTCGAAGCTGCCTCTGATCAGACTTTCCCAGTCGGAAGTGAATAATGACCAGACTGAAATCAATTCAATGTCCAGATTTCTTTCCGATCCTGGTCCAGACAAATTCTAGACTTGTCCACATGTTTGTGCGCTTGGAATCACCATTGACGGTCCCCGACCGAAAGTCCCACTGATCAGACCCATTTTCTACGTAGCCCCACCGCGAGGCCCAGATATTTTCAGACCGTTGTCCAGTTGTCTATGCGCCCTATTACCTCTAACCACACTAACATGCGCGCTAAAATAGCTCTTGATTAAAATAGAGAGCGTTCGAATCCTCTGAGTAAACTATTGTCTGCTCTTATACACCTCTGATCAGACTCAAGTGCGTTCGACAGCAACTTTGACCAGACTCAAGTGCGATTGAAATAGTCTGACCAAAGAATGCTTTCGTTTATGAACAAACCTCAGGTGCATGTTCCCGAATCAATCGATGAACTTAGACAAGTTTCCATAAAACACGTCTTGATCCGCAGTTATTTAAAATTATGCGTAAAGGTGATCGGCAATTGATGTTACTGGCACGCTTGGTTCCGAGCAGCGCCATCAGACTCTAGATGAGTCTCCGATCAGAACTCTGATTTATTGTTTCTTCTTGGCAGAGACTTCGCAGCCAAGAAATTACAAAAGATTGAATGAAAAATGCACTCAAAATGGTTTCTGATCAGACTCAATTGCGCCCGAAGTCTTTTCTGATCAGAAAAAAAAATCCACGCAAAGCAGGGTTAGATCCATAAGTAAAATAATGGTAGCTAGATTACCCAAATAATTGTGCAATAAGGAAAATTAAAATGTCATGTTTCTTTTCATCAAACAAAATTCATGATATAACATCAGTGGACTTGATAGCTATGTTTTGTGTCTTGTTGTCAGATTAATTGTCAGATGTATTATTGTCAGTATTAATTTATTGATTAATTGTCAGATAAACTATTTTCGGGCTGAAGATTTTGGCCGACTCCGCTTCAACAAACTATAGGGCAATAACTTTGGACAGTATTCTTGCCACTAAAAGTAGCTGATAGGAGTAGAAGAGTGGACATCTCAAATTTTTTGATTCAATTTCAGTGATTTGAAATTTGTATAATTTGATTAATGTAATTTCATTAATCTGATCTCAACAAAATTAGGTACTTATTGATGTGCATGAGTTTGTAAGATTATCGCTTGCGTTTCCTTGAAAAACTCAATTTCACGAAGGTATTATCCATCAGGCGTTATAAAGAACCGAACCTTGACTTCATTTAAAAATCGAAAGAAGAAAATTGCATTTTCTTCTCTAATTACGCTGAAAGGTTACTTAATTACAACAAAAACTAGTTATTTTGTGAAAATCATATCATGTTCGGTCGTGATGTTTTCATGTCAAGTCCCTTGAATCGCTGAGTCATGGCCGTGGCCCACTATACTTACTCCATTTTTAATCGTTTACTCGATTTAGAATTTGGTTGCTAGTAAATATCGAAATTTCGATTCTCAAATACCCGATTATGATAGTCTGTTATTTTCCTGGTGTAATTTCACAGGCAAAATAAAGGTCTGCAACACGAGCGTTAATTTATGGCTTAATTTTTGGGCTCTTTCAAAAGACTGACTTACGTTTGTTGTTTTATATATATATATATATATATATATATATATATTTATAGTGTAAAAAGACATGGCGAAACAGTAATTGTTGAAAAATTCAAATGAACAGGTTTAGTAAACTTAAACATCGTTTTCATATACATTCGGAATACCAAATTGCACTAACGTAGACTTGGTGATAGTGACATTCGTCGTATCTTCAAACCTTTAAAAAATTAACTAAGACGCTGTTACAGCAAGAATTGGTTTTAGCCGGCATTTTTTAATGCTCATATAGCGTGGTCGTTTCTGTCTTTCCAGATCAAGACCCTATCAAGTCTTCCAAGTTTCCTAAGCCAATGTTTTTTCACGTAGTTTTTTCTAAATAGTGGAACTGTCATAAGGAATTTTTCAAGTTGATACAAATTTGCAGTTTCAACAGCTTTGAGAGGAAAACTGAACAAAGTTATTGTCTTGGTTTGCATTTTTTAAAAAAATATAAATCATAAATCCGATTTTATCTGAAAACGATGTTTAAGACAACAAGAACTAGTTATTTTGTTAAAATCATATCATGTTCGGTTGTGATATTTTCATATCAAGTCCCTTAAATTGCTGAGTCATGGTCGTGGCCCACTTTACTTACTACACTTTTATTCGTTTACTCGCTTTAGAATTTGGTTGCTAGAAAATATCGAAATTTCTGTTCTCAAATACCCGATTTTGATAGTCTGTTAATTTCCTGATGTCATTTCACAGGCAAAATGAAAGTCTGCAACACGAGCGTTAATTTATGGCTTGTTTTTGGGCTCTCTTTCAAAAGACTGAATTACGTTTGTTGTTTTATATATATATATATATATATATATATATATATTGTGTAAAAAGACATGTGGAAACAGTAATTGTTGAAAAATTCAAATGAACAGGTTTAGTAAACTTAAACTTCGTTTTCATATACATTCGGAATACCAAATTGCACTAACGTAGACTTGGTGATAGTGACATACGTGGTATCTTCAAACCTTAAAAAAATTAACTAACACGCTGTTACAGCAATAATTGGTTTTAGCCGGAATTTTTTAATGCTCATATAGCGTGGTCGTATCTGTCTTTCCAGATCAAGAACCTCTCAAGATTTCCAAGTTTCCTAATTCTATGTTTTTTCACGCAGTTTTTTCTAAATACTGAAACTGTCAAAAGGAATTTTTCAAATTGATACAAATTTGCAGTCTCGACAGCTTTAAGAGAAAAACTGAACATAGTTCAAAACTCTGACATAATTTTTTAAAATACCTCTGCTTCCCAAGTTTTTGATTTATAGACTGAAGTTGAGTAATAAATTATGTTCCAATTTTGCGAAACAGGTGTTTTAATATTTCCCAGAATTGAAAAGTTAATTCCTGCCGAATGATTTATGTTCATACAATTTCATTCCTAACTACATAATAAAAATCTGTAGTAAACTTCTAGATTGGTAAATCATAAATACTTTTTAAGACCTGCCAAAGATAGTATGACAAAGATAACGGGATACAATAAAAATCAAATAAACATCTCATTGGGCTGGAATCTTGTTTTTGAATTTAGAGCATCAATAAATTAGAATTTGAACGCGTCGATTGTGATAGAAAAACCAACTTCTTGCAAAAAAAACTTTCTGCAGAAATAAAATTGTACGATGCAGCTGCTGACCAGGTTGAGCTGCCAGGCGGAGTAGAACTCTCTGATCAGGCCATTCCAGGCCAAAGTAACCTTTGGTCAGACTGATATGCACTCAAAAACTCATGTGAGCTTATGAACAAACCTCTGGTGCATGTTCCCGAATCAATCGATGAACTTAGACAGTTTTTCAAAAAACACGTCTTGATCCGCAGTTATTTAAAATTATGCGTAAATGTAAATTTATTGGTTTTAGCTGGCAACCTTGGTTCTGAGCAGCGCCATCAGACTCTAGATGAGCCTCCGATCAGAACTCTGATTTATTGTTTCTTCTTGGCAGAGATTTCGCAGTCAAGAAATTACAAAAAAGATTGAATGAAAAATGCACTCAAAATGGTTTCTGATCAGACTCAATTGCGCTCGAAGTCTTTTCTGATCAGAATAATTTGCGCTTGAGTCACCTTTTATTAAAAGATATCTGATGAGTCTGATAAGAAGTCACTTCCCTCTGTCTACTGAAAACAAAAAGAAAAAATCCACGGAAATGGTTAGATCCATAAGTAAAATAAATATAGCTAGATTACCCAAATAATTGTGCAATAAGGAAAATCAAAATGTCATGTTTCTTTTCGTCAAACGAAATTCATAGTGTAAAACCAGTGGTGTTGATAGCATTATGTTTTGTGTCTTGTTGCGAAAATAATTGTCAGATGTTTTATTGTCAGTATTAATTGATTGATTAACTGTCAGATAAAATATTTTCGAGTTGAAGATTTTGGCCGACTCCGCTTCAACAAACTGTACGGGCAATAACTTTGGACAGTATTCTTGCCACTAAAAGTAGCTGAAATGAGTAGAAGAGTGGACATCTCAAACTTTTTGTTTCAAGTTCACTGATTTGAAATTTGTGTAATTTGATTCATGTAATTTTATTAATCTGATCTCAACAAAATTAGGTACTTATTGATGTGCGTGAGTTTGTAAGGTTTTTGCTTGCGATTCCAAAAAGTCTCATTTTCACGAAGATATTATCCATCAGGCGTTATAAAGAACCGAACCTTGACTTCATTTAAAAATCGAAAGCAGAAAATTGCATTTTATTCTTTAATTACGCTGAAGTGTTCCTTAAATACAACAAAAACTAATTAATTTGTTAAAATCAGATCATGTTCGTTTGTGATATTTTTATATCAATCCCCTTGAATCGCTGAGTCATTGCCGTGGCCCACTGTATTTACTACAGTTTTAATCGTTTACTCGCTTTAGAATTTGTTTGCTAGTAAATATCGAATTTTCGATTCTCAAATACCCGATTATGATAGTCTGTTAATTTCCTAATGTCATTTCACAGGCAAAATAAAGGTCTGCAAAATTGAGCGTTAATTTATGGCTGATTTTTGGGCTCTCTTTCAAAAGACTGATATATGTTTGTTGTTATATATATATATATATATATATATATATATATATATATATATATATACCTGTTTCATATACCTGTTCATTTGATGTATATATATATATATATATATATATATATATATATGTACAGTTCACATGTACAGTTTATCAATTTCAGAACAATTGTTGAAAGCTTCTTTATTGTGTAAAAAGACATGGCGAAACAGTAATTGTTGAAAAATTCAAATGAACAGGTTTAGTAAACTTAAACTTCGTTTTCATATACATTCGGAATACCAAATTGCACTGACGTAGACTTGGTGATAGTAACATTCGTCGTATCTTCAAACCTTTAAAAAAATAACTAACACGCTGTTGCAGCAAGAATTGATTTTAGCCGGCATTTTTTAATGCTCATATAGCGTGGTCGTATCTGTCTTTCCAGATGAAGACCCTATCAAGTCTTCCAAGTTTCCTAAGCCAATGTTTTCTCACGTAGTTTTTTTCTAAATACTAAAACTGTCAAAAGGAATTGTTCAAGTTGATACAAATTTGAAGTTTCAACAGCTTTGAGAGAAAAACTGAACAAAGTTATTGTCTTGGTTTGCATTTTTTTAAAAAATATATATCATAAATCCGATTTTATCTGAAAACGATGTTTAAGACAACAAAAACTAGTTATTTTGTTAAAATCATATCATGTTCGGTTGTGATATTTTCATATCAAGTCCCTTGAATTGCTGAGTCATGGCCGTGGCCCACTTTACTTACTACACTTTTATTCGTTTACTCGCTTTAGAATTTGGTTGCTAGAAAATATCGAAATTTCGGTTCTCAAATACCCGATTTTGATAGTCTGTTAATTTCCTGATGTCATTTCACAGTCAAAATAAAGGTCTGCAACACGAGCGTTAATTTATGGCTTGTTTTTGGGCTCTCTTTCAAAAGACTGACTTACGTTTGTTGTTTTATATATATATATATATATATATATATATATATATATATATATATATATATATATATATTGTGTAAAAAGACATGTGGAAACAGTAATTGTTGAAAAATTCAAATGAACAGCTTTAGTAAACTTAAACTTCGTTTTCATATACATTCGGAATACCAAATTGCGCTGAAACAATTTTCAGTCTGCTTAAGAAAACTGCGTTGTGAGGAAAGTTCAAGTTATTGAGGAAGAGTAGTTAGAAGGTGAAATAGAAGTGATTTTAGGGAAAGAGTCCATTTGCCCAGATGTATTCCATCTCACAAGATACCTTCTTCTTATTCCCCCTGACCAGATTGGGTAACACTAAGCCGACGCCAATAAACAACCTCCGTAAAATTCTATAGTGAAACCGATAAATGCGGTAAATATAGGCCAAAAATTATTTGTAGAATTATGGCTTCAAAAACGGACAATTATTTGACGTATTTTTTTTCGTTTTTTTTGTTTTTTTTACTTAATAAGTATGGATGGGTAATCATAATTATGCTGTGAATATGATCTGATATGTGGTTGGGGTTATATTTTATATTGAAGCCAGATGCCGCTGAAGCATAGCCGTGATGATTATTTGTTTTTTTTTGTACAATATATTATCTCTCTCTGGTATAATTATGCTACGTCATCTTATATTTCTTATAATTTTAACTAAAGGGTAAACTGTTTGGTATATTTTGACACATTTGGAATTTGGGCATTGGGCATTTTGAAACAAAAGTTGCCAACTAATTTAGTCTTATGACTTTGTATATTTATTTTAGATTTTTCTGGCGTTTATGTCAGCTCTTTTTAGTTGTTTTTTCCAATCAATTTTTCCAATCCCCGCCTTTCTTTTTAGGGGGAATTTTTGGCGCCGTTTGTTAAGGTTATTTTTATTGACATCGGCTTAGAAGGACCTTAACGTTGCTGCTGTCTAGCCGCTCCTCTTGCAGCAGCATTTGCATTTAGCCCACAGTTTTCTGATCGGCTGTTGGAACTGTCGATTGACCGTGATGAAAATAATCGGGTTGATCAGAGAGTAGAGTTGGAAACCCAATTCTCGAGTGTTGTGCATCAAAAATCCAACCGCAGTCCATTCTTTAAGGCCTACATTAAAAATATCAAAAATTTAAGGAATTTGAACTGAATTTTTCCATAACTGTCTCCTTTTCGCCGCTGTTATCGATACCCAGATGTTGCCCCCCCCCCCCTCAAA
Organism: Convolutriloba macropyga; assembly: GCF_964194025.1. NCBI lineage: Eukaryota > Metazoa > Xenacoelomorpha > Acoela > Convolutidae > Convolutriloba > Convolutriloba macropyga. The sequence goes on along the minus strand of NC_134478.1, from coordinate 9,362,594 downwards.
ATTATAGCCCCCTTATGGTATGTTAACCATAATGGAGGTATACGTTACGTTACCGCTAAGCTCGGGCGGGGGTTATAATGGGAAAGACACAAAATCATATCCTACATGAATAATGTATTACTTGATGATATTGTGAGAGATTCTTAAATGATCAAGTTTGATATGCAATTTAAAATGACTAGGGCGGGTCTTGAATTTTCTTCTACAAATCTTTCTCGAACAAATCTTTTTCTAAAATTCTTATCGGACACTTGATAACCAAGACTCTATCTATTGTATCAACGTATATAACCCTAGGAGTCGAAACTTGATACACATTGATATGGAACATAGTAAAAACATGGTTAATCTTGCCAAGATCCTGCCGTATTACATAGCGAGATAACATCAAGATAACGATCTTAATAGATCCTTGCATGAACATTAAGAAACAAGATCTTGGCAACATTAATCATGCGATGGCGAGAAATTCCCGTTTGTAAAAGTTCAAAAGCACCTTTAAATATGATATATCACGAATCCATAAGATTTAGCTAGAATTAAGATTAAGCAAGATTTTTTAATGTTAATATAACGTTTTTACTGCAAAGATCAGCTTGGTTATCAGAATTTTAGTCACTCAGAAGAAAAGAAACAACAAACAATTCGATAGGGAGCACTTAGATTTTTTAAAGATTTTTTTAAGAGTTTAATGACCTCTGAGATCAGACAAAACAAGATTAGGTAAAATGCTTCAAGTTTTGCAAGCGAGTTATCAAGATCTTGATAGACTAGGCAAGGTGTATCAAGTTTCGTTTCACAAGGGAGAGAGTGTAAAAATTCTGGTTTTTATCACCTCTCCATTCGAGTGTAGATTGGGACTCCCAGTAGTAGACGTAACCCCAACAGATGATCCAGGCAATGGTGGTTGCGAAGAAACACTTAGACAGAAGCAGGTTCCTCTTCTCTTTCTCTGACTTCTCTTTCTAGGCGCACAAACACCAAACAACGACCGATAGCGCTAGATCCGAACCTTAACTTTAACTAGCAGTTACGCGGCAAACATTGGCTTCATATAATTCAAATTTATGACTTAATTGTCTACCAAATGAGGAAGTGATAGAGAACTTTCAAAAACTCAAACATCGTTCAAAAGTAATTAATGTATGCATAAAAAACTGCTCTCAACACAAATCACTTAGTAAAGTAATTAATGTCACAATAGAAGGCCGATGATACCAGCCATTGTTAAGACTACAGGACAAGACAAACAACAAAATCAATTAACAACAACAAACATTTTATACATCCAAAACTCAATGTCTTTTTAAAAAAAATAACAAAAAAAGTCGAAATAGCGTCAAGTAAAAACTGAACTAAACCAATTATTTTGTACTCCACTAAAACAAACATGGGACCAGTCCGTCATGAAACTCGGTAACAGGTAGAAAAACAACAAAAACGGCAAAGTTAAAAAAATGTGTATATATTTTTGAACATAAAATAATTCAAAATAAAGAAAGCCACTAGATATCGAGTTCATTCGTATCTCAATATGAAGAAATTGAGACTTTTCATTATCCATTATACGTCGTAGGTCTCTACAGAAACGACAATTACAGACAAAAAAGGAAAATTCAACTATATTATGAGAGAAAACGACGTCAAAGCCATTAAAACCATATCCTATTTCGTAAAAAAAAAAACAAGATATTATCAATTGAGCCTTCCTTGATCACGTCCGAATAACCAAACTTAGAAACAACGGGACAAAAAAGAAGAAAAACAGCAAGCTTGAAAAAAACATTTGCTCTTTTTTGAAAACAATTTGTTTCAAGTCCATAAAAACGTTAGTTATCCACCTGAAAGTTCAATTGATTCTTCAAAGAAAACCATTGAGAAATTTCAAAATTCAAAATTTGTCATACGTCTACAATAGGAACGAAAAATGTAGACAAACTTTTTCCCTGAAAAACCTGTGTTGAAGATGCTAAAACAATAATCAATCAATGTACTAACACCTTAGAAAATGTTCAATAGCGTTTTATTTGGCACGAATAATGTGATATGCGTCTTGTATTTAAAGTGCCTTCGTAAAGGATAAAAATCAAGTACAGCAAAGATTTGTTTAGCCTTGTTTAGCTGTCTCTAAGCCTTGTTTAGCTGTCAACTGAAATCAGTAAATAGGATGCTGCTCATCGCCAGTAAGTGTAAACACAAACAAAAACAAAATGAAACACTCCATAAATTTTGCTGGAAGACGTTGTCGGAGCCGTTAAAAGAATAACCTATTCACTGAAAAAAACTGATGCCCTCATGTATGCCTTCTTTTCAAACACCAATGATGTGCCATCTGACCTTTCAATGTGACAAGAGAAGGCAAAGAGCCTCAAAGATGAGAAAATATTTAAAGGCGGCAAATTTTAATGAAATTTTTAAATATCAAAGCCGAAAAACCAATATACAGAAGGTAAAGCATCAATAAATTTTAAACATTTAGTATGACTATGCGACTTGTTTCGCTAACCTTAATCTAAAACTCGAGCACAATAAGAAACAGTGACAAAGCTCAATAATCCTTTGTTTCTTTGGAAAACAACTGTCTTTAAGAGTAAAATCGACAATATGCACTCGATAAAATGAGCTAGATAAGTTTTTCTGGAGTTCCTTGAGAGGGCATTCGGATGCTTTGACTTCAATTGTTCTGTTCTGCTCTTAAAATTTATACAGCAAAATGTAAAAGGATTTTTTTTTAAGAAAAACACATCAATTGATTACAATTCGAATTAATTTTGGTCAATAAAAACAGCTAGTAGACCAAAACTAGCCTTGCTATTGCTGATCGTGCATTAAGAGCACGTAAGCCAAACTTTATTGATGTGAATAGTTTGACAAAAAAGTCCTTGTATCAGAAAAAATTATGCATTTGGTAATTGACGAGTTAATTTTGCCAGAAACCAGAAGTTTTTAATTCAAGAACACTCTAAAAGGAAACTCATGTAAAAAGTGCTATGCTTTGAGATAAAGAATATTGTGTCGGAAGTTTTGGGTAATTTTATGTGGCAAACTTCAATAAAGTGGAAGAATGAAGCTTAGTTCGTGCCGTTTTTGATGAAAAAGGACTGAAATATGAAAAGTTTAGCAAAAATTTGGCCGAAAGTTTGGATCAAACAATTCAACAAAAATCTTCTATCGTTAAAGCAAAATCAACACCAACAACAATGTCAACTGTACAACATTTTTTTAACAACAATACAACATTTTTTTAAGAAAATTTTAAAAAATGCATAAAAACACGGAAAAAATGAACAAAAAAATCAAATTCATTCAAATGTTCTCAAAACTTTTAACCTCGATAACTTCTTGGAAAAAATAATTTCAAAAAATTTCTGATTTTTTTAAAATCTGCTTTGGATGGGTTTTCTAATGATAACACTCACAACCCTCTACGATAAATATATCGATTGACCAAAAGTGAGTGAACAAAACAAATCCATTTGACTATATAGTTCCTCCCCCACTCAAATGGGTCGGAACAAAAAGAAATGCATTTTTTAACGTGAGCAATTTTCATTAAGAACGAAAAATGAAAAAGAAAACAAAACTGCCTGAAAAAATAAGAAAATAAAATACTTTTAAAAACAGTGTTATCGAAGAAGCCTAGAACAATATGCATTCGACTAAATGAGCTAGATAAGTTTTTCTGGAATTCCTTGAGATTGCAGTCGGATGCTTTGATTTCAATTGTTCTCTTCTGTTCTTAAAACTTATACAGCAAAACGTAAAAGGATTTTTTTAAGAAAAACACATCAATTGATTACAATTCGAATTAATTTTGGTCAGTAAAAACAGCTAGTAGACCAAAACTAGCCTTGCTATTGCTGATCGTGCATTAAGAGCACGTAAGCCAAACTTTATTGATGTGAATAGTTTGACAAAAAAGTCCTTGTATCAGAAAAAATTATGCATTTGGTAATTGACGAGTTAAATTTGCCAGAAACCAGAAGTTTTTAATTCAAGAACACTCTAAAAAGAAACGCATGTAAAAAGTGCTATGCTTTGAGATAAAGAATATTGTGTCGGAAGTTTTGGGTGTTTTTATGTGGCAAACTTCAATAAAGTGGAAGAATGAAGCTTAGTTCGTGCCGTTTTCGATGAAAAAGGACTGAAATATGAAAAGTTTAGCAAAAATTTGGCCGAAAGTTTGGATCAAACAATTCAACAAAAATCTTCTATCGTTAAAGCAAAATCAACACCAACAACAATGTCAACTATACAACATTTTTTTAACAACAATACAACATTTTTTTAAGAAAATTTTAAAAAATGCATAAAAACACGGAAAAAATGAACAAAAAAATCAAATTCATTCAAATGTTCTCAAAACTTTTAACCTCGATAACTTCTTGGAAAAGACAAATTCATAAAATTTCTGATTTTTCAAAAATCTGCTTTGGATGGGTTTTCTTATGATAACACTCACAACCCTCTGCGATAAATATATCGATTGACCAAAAGTGAGTGAACAAATCAAATCCATTTGACTATATAGTTCCTCCCCCACTCAAAAGGGTCGGAACAAAAAGAAATGCATTTTCAAACGTGAGTAATTTTCATTAGGAACGAAAAATGAAAAAAAAAACAAAACTGCCTGAAAAAATAGGAAAATAAAATACTTTTAAAAACAGTGTTATCGAAGCAGCCTAAAACAATAGATAAAGTTTACTACTATCAAATATTTGAAGACACTTTTTTTGAAAACTCCACATTTTCATAATAACTAAACATCAAAACTAAACGACAAAATATCCAATGCATAATTAACAAAACTTACCCAACTTAATGAAAGCGGTAAAACTGCCATATAATTGTAAACGGCAAGAAGTTTAGCCAAAAACAGAAGTCCACAATAGTTTCTCGAAAAAATGGTTGCTATATTAATTAAAATTATTCAATTTTAAATGGTACTCTGAAACAAGATCAACAAATGAGCATAAGAAGACGCATATTTTGCTTTGTTAATAGCAGGTGTCAAAAGTTTCTCAAATATCTATTTCTAATATCTATTTCGAGTTAAAACCCGAACTTTTCTCATGGTTGCGCAGCCCATACTTTTTTTGGAAGCCCATATTTATTGATATGTTTTTCGATCGAATTATACAGTTATTATCGTTTTCGTCATACCTTTTCTGTTTGTTCTGACCCAATTTAGTGTGAGGGGAAGGAATTATATATTGAACTGTTTTTTTTTGTTCAGTCATTTTTCGCCGGTCGATATATTCATCGTACAGGATTGTGCTATCATTAGAAATCTTGTCAACCATAGAATAATTATAAAAAGATTTTGTTTAATTGTTTTGCTATCAACCTTTTTCTAAGGAGTTACGGAGGTTTAAAGTTTTGTGAACGTTAGCCTAACTGCCGTCGTTTTGTTCAATTTTTCCCGTCATTTTTGCTTAAATTTTGATCAATTTTTGCTAAAATATGTCAAATTTAATTTAGACAGTCTATTTGAATTGAAATTTAATGAAAAAAAAGAGTTGGAGACTTGATTGAACTAATTGTTTTAGCAAAATCTTCAGCTATATTTTTGAAAATTAAGCATTTTTTTCTCTTTTTTTTAAATAGAAAAACAGCATCAAATATGCATACCAGGCCAACTTTGTCCATTTTGACTGGTAGTTGAGACATAAAAACAGCTCACACAATCCTGCTTTAAATAGATATTGGCTAATTGTAACTCCGGCTCGTCAGAAAATTTTGCGAAAATAACATTCTTGCCGTCTTTCGCTAATTTAAGTAGATTTTTATAAAAAACGAATTTTTTTTATATATTACAATTTCTCTATGCCAAAAATGGTCTATGCAAAATTTTAAAGCAATTGGGTTTTCAACAGCCCCGAGCAACGATAGCAAGTCCAGTTTGTGACTCATCGTTGAGTTTTGAATAATATTCAGATTCATTTATGGATCTGTCTTTTTGAAATATTTTTGCATTTCTTTCATCCCAATAACGAGAAATTTTTTTTTCGTTTAAAGGTTTAACTAATAAAAGTTCTCTTATGTTCTAATGAGGTCCAATGAAACAATTTTGTGTTCTTGATGTTAATGGTTTTTTATGCCTCCGACAACGTGTTTTCGCAAATTGAAAAAAATCTTGAAATTTGACCCTCTTTTTGTTACCCTATGACTCATTTTGAATAATCCGATGATAACATGGCGTCTCGCGAGGTATTAAAAAACCATCTTATTTCGTCAGTTTATATATAATAATTTTTTGCTATTACAACTCGATAATTATCCAAAATTGATATTTCAATTTTGATGTAAGGACTTTTGCTCAATTTAGCTATTTCGGTAGCATCCAAAACAAGTTTGGGTTTCAAAGGAGACACAGCAAGAGCAAGACCAGTTTCGGTTGTGTTGTGGAATCTGATAGCTCAAAAAATATTTGGATTGTGATGGAGTGCTGTATATTTTTTTTGAAACCTTTTTGCTTTTTTTCTTTTTTTATCTATGTTAGTTACAGAACAGAGTAATTTCAAATCAAACTTCAAAAACTGAAAAATCAAATTTAGGTGCAAACGGAAGTCATTGAATATACATAACTTCTTTACCAAAAAGCACATGTTATTTTGTCTTCAACAACGGTTGCATAAAAATGTTCATGAAATTGTGAATTCTGTCTGTCTGTATAAAGTATTAATATGAGGTCATCACACTTAGTCTAAATACTAACATGTACAATTGGTTTCATGAAAAGATTCAAGTAAGTTTGTTTACCGTTTTTAGTTAGAAGCTTACGGTTGTAATGCCTTACAGTTTTAAAGATTTTGTTTTAGAGAACATAATGATTTAGTGTGATTTTCCACTGCAACCTTTTTTCATCATCATAATCCCATTAAAGAGAGCAATTGCTTTTTTTTAGATTATAGGTTTAATTGCTGTTTTGTCATTTGACTATTGGTATTTTGGCGTTGATACTACGTTTTTAATATTTCTTATATTTTTCTTTATTGACATTCTCTAATTTTTTAGTCTCTTTTTTTCCGTCTTGTCCGATCATCATATTAATGGCACAATATTGACAATTCGCACATCGCGTTATTGGCGTCGAAAAAATAACTTTTTGACAGTTGTCAATTTTTGAGTCTCTCTTTTGCGGTTTTGTCCGACCATCAAATTAATGGCACAATAATGGCAAGTTGAACATCACGTTATTGGCATAGAAATATTAACTTTTTGACATTTTTGAAATTTTGAGTCTCTTTTTTGCGGTCTTATCCGATCATCATATTATTGGCACAATAATGATAAGTTGCACATCACGTTTTTGGCCTCGAAATATTCACTCTTTAATCTTTTTCAATTTTTGCGTCTCTCTCTTGCTGTCTTGTCCGATTATCATATTGATTGCACAACAATGACAAGTTGCACATCGCGTTATTGGCGTCGAAATATTCACTTTTTGGCGCATTTCACTTTTTGAGTCTCTCTTTTGCCGTCTTGTCCCATCATCAAATTAATGGCACAAAAATGGCAAGTTGAACATCACGTTATTGGCATAGAAATATTCACTTTTTGACATTTTTGAAATTTTGAGTCTTTCTTTTGCCGTTTTGTCCAATCATCATATTACTGGCACAACAATGAAAAGTTGCACATCACGTTATTGGCGTCGAAAAAAGCTCAAAGGAGAATATTCAATATTTTCACTGAATAGTTTTTGATCTCATAGTATTCGACACCTTTTCATCGCAAAGTTGTAAGTATTTTTTCGTTTTTTTTGAATTTGTTCTTTTTTGTAGTTGTATGAGATTCTCGATAATGACAGGTCTCAATGTTTTGTTTGACGTTAAAACTGAAATCATTGAAGGGTTCTAGATGATACCTAATTGTCTTCATGACTTAGAGTTTAACAGTTTTCACAACAGGTAAACGTTCTTTTTCTACTTTGGTTTCTAGTTTCGTTTTCAGTCTACTTGTTAATTATTGCCAACATAGACAGATTCTATATATTTTTTGGTGAAAATCAAGTCATTTGGTTTGGTTATTTTATGCTGTTTTTACTCTTTCTCTAAGTTTTTCAGCGTCGTACGAAATGCTTAAATTTTCAATTAATTTTGTTTTTGTCTTGTCTCTTGCACTCCTAATGGTAGTTATCATCGGCCCGCCAGAGATTTTTTGTTTAATTGTTTTTGGTGAGGGCTAAAGCGATTTTTCAAAAAGATAACCCACATATTTTCAAACAATTTTTTTTTTTGAAAATTTCCTTTCCTTTCTCTTCCTCTTTTGGTGGTCAATTAGATCAAAACGTGGTTGAGCGGGGCGAAACAACATTTGCAAATGCAATATACCGAGCCGCCTTCTTTTAGACAAAAATCCTCCCAGGACCTCTTATATTTTCAGTGAAATTGAAATACGGGAAAACCGTTCCACTGTAAGAAACTTTTGAATGATGCTACTCATGCTCTCACAAGGTCAAATTCTTAGTGAGCCAAAAATGACAAAACAAAAAAACGAGATAGCATGGCGTCCTTTTCCTCATTCCATGAATTTGAAATACTGAAAAGCAACCCTCTAGAGTTAGAAGATTGCTTAGAAACGGTCAAGTTTTTTTTGCTCTAAATGACTCTTTTCGCTCATTTTTTGAGAAAATATTTAGCTCTTTTACCCGTTTTTAAAAGAAAGAGCTATATGAAAATCTTTCAATTTTTTTATGAAGCGAAATTATTCGTTTTTGGAGGAAATTCACGTTTCGGTATAACTGCATGTCCCACTTTCTTGCATTCATGTCCAAATTTTGGTGTGTTTTTTATGTTAAAGGCATTGTATTTAAGATACACCATGGTGCCCCTCTCATGCGTTTATCTATGGTGTAGACAAACATGTTAACGTCTGGAAATTCAACATTGGACTTTAGAAACTCTTCATTTAGGGACTCTATAGTAAGCGATTTGAGAAAAAAAAAACAATTTTTTGTTGTTTAATGACCACAAACATTGTGGAGGAGCAAAATCAGAGCAGCATACACATTTGCTATTGGAGAAAATGAATTGTGATTAATTTGGAAACGGAGATTTTTGCGCTTCAAATCCATTTGATGGTCTTTACCATAATACTGATGGAATAGTATTTTTGATATGATATTTTGACGTTTTTCAATTTTTGGGTCTCTTTTGCTGTCTTGTCCGATCATCATATTAATGACACAAAAATGACAATCTGCACATCACGTTATTGGCGTCGGAACAAGGCTCAAATGATTATTTTCACGGAATAGTTTTTGATCTTATAGTATTCGACACCGTTTCCTCGAAAAAACTTTTTGGTTTTTGTTTGGAATTGTTCTTCTTGTAGTTGTATGAGATTCTCGATAATGACAGGTCTCAATTTTTTTGTTTGACGTTAGAAATGAAATCAATGAAGGGTTCTAGATGATAGCTAATTGTCTTCATGACGTAGAGTTTAACAGTTTTCAAAACAGGTAAACGTTTTTTTCTAACTTGGTTTCTTGTTTTTTTGGTTTATGTCTACTTGTTAAATATTACCAACAAAAACAGATCCCATATATTTATTGTTGAAAATCATGTAATTTGGTTTTGTTTTTTATTTGATGCTGTTTTTACTCTTTCCCTAAGCTTTTCAACGTCGTACGAAATGCTTGTATTTTTATTTTATTTTGTTGTTTGTCGTGTCTCCTACACTCCTTAATGGTAGTTATCATCGGCTCTCTAATGAATTTTTGTTTAAATGTTTTTGGTTAGGGCTAAAGCGATTTTTCAAAAGGATAACGCACTTATTTTCCAACAATTAAATTTTGAAAATTTTCTATCTCTTTCTCTTTTGGTGGTCAATTAAATGAAAACGTGGTTGAGCGGGTTGGAGCATTATGTGCAAACGCAGTAAACCAAGCTGCGTTGTTTTGGACAAAAATGCTTCCAGAACCTCCGATATTTTCAGTGAAATTGAAATACGAGAAAGTCGTTCCACTGTAAGAGGTTTTTGAGTGATGCTACTCATGCTCTCACCAAGTCAAATTTTCAGTGAGCCAAAAATGGCAAAGCAAAAATCGAGTTAGCATGGCGTCCTTTTCCCCATTCCATGAGTTTGAAATACTGATAATCAACCCTCTAGAATTAGAAGGTTGCTCAGAAACGGTCAAGTTTTTTTTTGCTATAAATGACTCTTTTCGCTTTTTGTTTAAAGAAATATTTGTCTATTTACCTATTTTTAAAGGAAAGAGCTATAGGAAAATCATTCAATCTCATTTGAAGCAAAACTATTCATTTTTGGAGAAAATTCACGTTTTGGCATCATTGAGTATCCCACTTTCTTGCGTTCGTGTGCAAATTTTGGTGTGTTTTTGATGTTACAGACATTGTAATATTGGATACACCATGGTGCCCCTCTCATGCTTTTATATTTGGTCTGGACATACATGTTTACGTCTGCTGGACATCAACATGGGTCTTCTAAAAGCGTTAATTTAGGTACTATAAAATAAGTTTTTTTAAGGAAAAGAAAAAATTTCCTGTACTTTAATGTCCACAAACACTGTGGAGGAGCAAAATAAGAGCACACATTTGCTCTTAGAGAAAATGAATTATGATCAAATTGGAAGCAACAATTTTGCCGCTTCAAATCCATTTGATGGTTTTTATATTAATTCTGATGGACTCGTATTTTTTATATGTTTTTTTGACGTTTTCCAATTTTTGAGTCTCTGTTTTGCCGTCTTGTCCGATCATCATATTAATGGAACAATAACGACAAGATGCACATCGCGTTAAGGGCGTTGAAGTAGACGAAAGCCAAACGCTCTTTGGTGATTAGACTTCAAAATTATGCTAATTTTTATTGCTATTTTTACTGCATACAGAGTGGCCGTAAGCGGACGACTTGCAAAAACTCTTATAAACCAAGACAGTAACGATGAATGATTTAGACTTTAAACCTAACGTAATTAGCTAATGTTTTCTATCTAGGTTGTTAAAAGAAATTTGCGCGTGTGGTTTAGTGCACCGTGTAACACTTATTTGCGTTTAAATTATTAGAGAAATTGACCAAGACAATATTTTTTATTCTGAATCTACTCAGAAAAAATTGTGTCCTTATTTGTCTGAATACGCTCACTACTTTTTGTAACCAGCTGGATAAAGTTTACAAGTCAGACTATTTTTTTATTTTCTAATATTTTGTTGTTTGAGACGACAGTCGCATCAAAATGAAAAGAAACAAAATTGTTTGTAAAAATCATATAATAAAAAAAAGAAGATCAGCGAAGAGTTGACGGTTTCTGTTGTTTTTTTGTGAAATATGGTTTTTCGATATGATATATTTAATATTTTTTAATTGTGTTGTTTCTGTTAATTTGAAATTTTACCTGTTTTCCAGAGTTTCTTCTCAATCATAGCACTTAGGACTAGGATAGGAACGGGTTTTTTGTTAGACAATTAGGATAAGACATGAAGTCTGCGGCTTTTTAGGCTTCGCTTTTGGTTGTTTAGGGTAGTTTAAGAAGCAAAAAAATCTGCAAAATCTGTTGTAAATCTTGCAAGATCTTGCAAGAAATTATTACAAGGTTCTGCATAATCTTGCATTATCATGAATCGATTAGGAAATTGAGTCATGGACCTATTCATGTCATTTCTTATACTTTTGAGAATTGGGGCAAGTCTAATTTCACAGCAAAAATATGGTGCTTGTGGTCTGTAGTACTGGGACTATTGAAGGGTAGCGTTTTATTCCCATAACAATCTCTTCAAAATAGCGGTTATCATGAAAACGAAGCAAAATAAATTACACATCCCCGTTGAAGTTTCCTTGATTTCATACAAGGATCATATATGAATTCATATTGTCCATACTTGATTTCTTAGTACAATACCTATATGAAACCAAAGAAATCATATATGATTCTTTTATGATTTCTAAGCAATTTTTCCATTTTCTTCTGAAAATAAAGATTTTACAACTTTTCAACGTGCAACATTTTTGTATGATTCTTGTATGATATCCTGGAAATCTTGCATAATTTATTTTTGTATATCAATCTGGAATTTATACAAATCATATATGACCCTGCATGAAATCAATGAAAGTTTTATGATGAGTGACCGGGATAAAGATTTCAGGACAAAAAACAAAATGCCAATATACCCAATGCGACAAAATACGCAAAACTTATCCAATATCTTATCGTAACATTGAAACTGCCAGAATGATTATTTAGCATTTTATTTTTTTATTCCATTATCGGACATGACTTGCGGGCCATAGCCATACCTCAGCGGTCCATGGGACTTGATATGAAACTATCACAACCAAACTTGGAATTAAATTATCATTTTAATCATGAGAAAACATGCTTGTTATACTGAGTGCTAATTTGCACTCGGATTATTGAACGAAAAGATCAGAGGGAATAAATTGGGTATAATGGCATTGGGTATAATGCCATGCAACCGGGATAAGACGAAAACTCATTTTTTGAGTATTCAAAACTCATCACACATGGATTTGGGCACGGGTTACCTTTTCATCCTTGTTCTTGGCTTTGTTAGCTTTGAGAAGCCGCGTGACAACAAAGGAGTAGACGATGATACAGAACGTTGCAGGGATTAGAAACAACAGAAATAAGTCGGCCCAGTACTTCACTCTTGCGCTGCGGTACCAGCCTCCAATACCTGCAAAAAAAACAAAAAATGAAACTGCAATTTTTTTATGACCTCCTGTTGCATTAACTAGAGTTACTACACAGTCAGATTGAGGTCACAGATAACAATGGCCTCTGGTAAGAGCGTCCAAGATCTAAATAGCTTCAGATCATATCAAAAAAGTCTCTGATCAGGTTGATTATTCTAGATTGAAATGACCTCCGATCACAGTTCAAGTTCCAATTTTCTAATTAGAGCAACACAGATAAAAATATTTTTGGATCGAAGCGTCCCAGATCAAAATAGTTTGTGGTTTGGATACCCCAGATTGACATAACCTCTGCTCAGATTTTCCAAGTTTGAAATGACCACAGATCAGAGCTTCCAAGATCAAAATATTCACTCGACAGCTTTTCCCCCATTGAAATGGCCTCGAATCGGAAACAAGAAATCTCTAATCAGATTATCCCAGATCAATATTAATTCTGAACTAAACATCCCAGGTTGACACACTAACTGATCAGATTTTCCCACATCTAAAAAACCTCACATTGGAAACAGATAATCTCTAATCAGAGGCTCCCGGGTCAAAATAATCTCTGCTCATATCCCCCCCCCCCCCAATTGAAATGATATTAGTCCAGAAAACAAGAATCAAGGCAACCCAGATCAAAATTATTCCTGAACAGAAATCAATCTAATCTCCCAGATCTAAAATAAGTTCCGGAAGGGATCTTAGATTAGAGCCTCCAAGAATGTCCATCTATTCAGAGCATGCCATATCAAAAAATATTTGATCAGAGCATCCCAGTGTGACACAATCTCTGATCAGTTTCTGCTATATTACAAAGACCTCTAATCAGGAACAAAAAAAACTAATCAGAGCATCTCAGATCAAGCTAAGTTCCGATCAGAGCATCAAAGATTGACTCAATTTTTCATCAAATTGTGCCACTTTGGAGCAACTTCGTATAAGAAGCAAACGATGTGTAATCATAGAGTCCCAGATCAAAAAGGTTCTTGATCAGAGCATCCCCAATTGACATGATCTATGACCAGATTTTCCCCACATTGAAACGATCTCAGATCTGAGCGTCCAAGAGACAAAGACTAATCAGATATTCACAGTTAAAAGTAACCTCTGATCAGACTTCTCCACATCGCGAATGACATTAAATTGGAAAAAAATTTTGATCAGAGCATCTCAGGTCGAGATTACTTCCGATAAGAGCATCCCAGATTGACATAATCTCTGATCAGGTTCTCCCACATTCAAATGACTTGAAATAAAATAAACTTTAATCAGAGCCTCCCAGATCAAAATAAATTTGGATCCGAATATGTCAGATGGACAAAATTTCGGATCGGTCTCAACCAAACCAAAACGATCAAACATTCAGATAAAAAACATGCAAAAAAACCTCTTATCAGAGTTTTTCCAATCAAAATAATCTCTGACCAGTTTTTCCCCACATTGAGATGACGCCATACTGGAAACGGACAATAGTTTTTGATCCCAACATCCCAGAACATAAAAATGATTTCTGATCTGAGAATCTCAAATTGACATAATCTCTGATCAGATTTTCTGTGTATTGAAACGACCTCAGATCAGAGCGCCAACGATACAAAAAATCTCAAATCAGAGCATCACAGATCAAAATAATTTTTAATCAGAACATCCCAGATTGACATTATTATTGATTAGATTACCCCACATTGAACTAATCTCAGATCAGAGTGCCCAAAAATCTCTAATCAGAGCAATGCAGATGAAAATAAAATCTGATCACAGCATCCCAGATTGAAATAATCTGCTCAGATTTTCCCATATTCAAGTATCCTCTAATTAGTGCGTCTTGATATAAAAAGTTTCTGATCAGAGCTTCCAAGGTCAGAAGAACTCCCGATCAGAGACTCCCAGAGCGATATGGTCTCTATTCAGACTTTCGTACGCTCACAATGGTTTCTGTGTCCCTGTTAATTTCCCAAAAACTTCCTTTAAATGTCCTTTAAGTGACCATTAAATGTCATTCATGTCAGGTTCCGCGGTAAATTTTCCGCCGGGAAATTAGTGAAATTTATCTTAAAAAATACCGGGCAAATTTTATCCTTACTGGGAGAGGGGGGTACTGGCATCGAGTCTTCAGTGCAACCCAGTCACTGAGTGCTCCCAAAACAAGGTCAAGACATTCTCGCTTTCAAAGCTCTCACTGATGAGAATTTCGTACATAAAAAATTCGTGATCAAGTCTTCGTGCGTCGTAAACCTCCAATCACTTTTGTGCGCTCGAAACGGTTCCTGTGTTGGACGTGCACTCTAAGCCATCCATGATCAGAAGGAAAGAGACCAAATGATCTCTTCTCTGGCCCAGACAACTGACCAGACAATTTTAAGAGTCAAGTTCTGCTGAGCTTAAACTTTGTTTTTCAGACACTGCTATAAGTACTATAAGCGAAAGACGTGTGTTAGTATACGGGGGGCCACTTACTTTAAAAGAATGTGATTGGTCAGCTTCTTACCTATAATGGCGACTCATCGCAATCAAATGAAATTTTTGGACCTAAAATTAGGCGGGGGGGGGGGGGGGTTTCTACCGTTCGTGGACCTAAAATTAGGGGGAGCGTTTTTCTACCGTTCGTGGACCAAAAATTGGGGGGGGGGGGTTTCTAGAGTCTGTGAACACCCCCGCTCTCCCTACCCTTATACCAACACACGGATTTATCTTATACTACTGCTGTTCCAGCGCAAATGCCTGCTGGTCGATCAAGGATAGACCAACCAGAGCTAAATAGTCTCTTGAACCGCCTGGATCATGTCAAATAATCAACTAAATACCTATCAAAACATCTTTTGACACGAAAAACTGTTTCCTAAAAACAATATCTTTCAAAGGCTTAATATAACTCATTGGAGACCAAATATCAAGATTCGAGTTGTGCATTTCTTTGGTTGTAATAAACCAGCTTATGGTATATCAAGCTAACAAAGTTGCACTTGACCAGAGCTTTGGTGCAACTGTAGCATTCGTGGCGTCGGTTCTGGAGATAGTAGGTTCGAGTCCTCGTAGCTCAAACTTTTTAGCAGTATGTTGTACACAATCATCTAATTTGGTGCAGTAAATTTAATATACGATGTACTTATTTAATGTTGTACTTAATTTTGAAGGCCGTATCATAAAGTCATTTTAAGTTCAGTATCTACCACTTTTAATTCACACATTATGTCTGTTGCCCAAATTCCCGCCCTGGGAATTATGAGTTCACATTTAGTTTTGACTTCTGAATTGCGAACTGTCAAAACTTTTCATTCTCTTAGTTTTGCACCTCGACTACAGTCGCTCAATTTAACTTACTTCTTGTCAGTTGTATTTTTTATCTGAGTAAAATGGATAAGTGTCAGATAGGGGATTTGCTAAGCAAATCTAAATACAAAACTGTGTTAAGTGCACTCGCCGCAAAAGTACACTCAAATAAAATTCTAATAGTGATTCGCATTGCAAAATCAAGTACAACATTAAATAAGTACATCGTATAATAAATTTATTGCACCGAATAAAATGGTTATGTACAAAATACTCGAGGTGCAAAACTAAGAGAATGAAAATTTATAACCGTTAGCAATTCAGAATTCATAACTAAATGTGAACACATAATTCCCAGGGCGGGAATTTGGGAAACAGACAAAATGTGTGCATTAAAAGTGGTAGATACTGAACTTAAAATGATTTTATGATACAGCCCTCAAAATTAAGTACAACATTAAATAAATACATCGTATAATAAATTTACTGCATCAAATATAATGATTATGTACAACTTTTCTCCCTTTTTAGTGAAAATTAAAACTGCATAAGATGAAGTTTTAATAACAATTTTTTATATATTAATACTTATTCACAGGTTAAATAGTTATCAACAATACATCTACTGTTTACCATAGCTAGTCATAAGTAATAATAAATCGAGTTTTAAACATTCAGAGTTTTGTTTACATATATTCCTCATCAAGTGTTGGCTCATCTGGAAAACTCTGATCTGCTGGCCGAATGCGGGGGTCAGTAGGCGATACCTCTCCTATGACGGGCGAGGGGAATGGATTTGGAATTGGCTCTACTCGAGTCGCAGTGTCCACAATCGTCTGTATCACTGAAGGTTGTACAGATGCCATGTCACCTGCAGGTTGTACAGATGCTTTGTGCAAAGTTCGGTGGTCACGAATTGGTCAACTCACCAGATAAATCTTCATTATCATACCCGTAATATTTCGGGCTCTTTCGTGTCCTTTTTGTTGTACGTGGAAGAACTTGGCGCATTGCTTCTACTGGTACCGAAGCAGAGGGTATAATCAATTCCGTACGTTGGCTTGTTGGGGGAGGTGCAATTATTAATTCAGAAGTATTATGTTGTTGATCGGGATGGATTTCTGGTTGTGATGTGGTCTCTGGCGGTACAAGACTTGCCGGCACTTTTGGCAAACTTATTCGCATTGCGCGAGCAACATTCAATTTGTTCGATGAGACTCCGCTTCCCGTGTCACGTTTACGATGTTTCATCTTTCTATCGCCTTTCTGAATTCGGGTGAATTCTTTTGTATGGCTCAGAATTTTGGCCTCCGTCGGTTTTTCGTGTACACATGGCCCTCTACGGTTTAGATAATCCATCAATTGCTTTTTTCGCTCATCGTGGGTGCCAAATTTGGCGATATCACTCTTGCTGACCGTGCCTTCCAGCTTCCAAGGTTCACGGATCACGGATGTATACTGGTCAGTCTTTTGCACCACAGATCCTGGGGATAACATTTCGTAAAGCCCGTCGAGATTCTTCTTCGAGTGTCTATTGGGATGTTTCTTACGAGCGATGTTGTGTTGCACTGTGTGCTCCTTGAGGGGTATAGGACGATTTGCTTTCAGGACGATTTGTGTGCAGGAAACGTGACTCATTGTCTCCAGCAAGTCGTTCGCGGGAATGAGCGTCCTTTGTGGCCTTCCACATATTGTTTTCAATTTCATCGTCACTACGATTATTCCTCAATGTTCTTCTGGTAACAACTCTTTGGGTGTGACCGTTTCTTCGTCTAAATAATGATTAAAAATTTTTTCATAACTTAAATCAGAAGAATGTGGTTTAGTACTTATGTTGCTAAGCGGAGTTTGATACCCAACTATGTATATGTATATTTGTACCCAACGATGCCGTAGGCATCAATCAATAAATTTTTAGATAATTACTTTCATATTCATGGAGTTCCTCATTCGAATAGATCAATTTCGCTGCCTTATAGGGAACCAAGTAAAAAAATTGTGTACGAAAAATAATATCAATCTAATACCAGCACCAGCAAGTGATAATCGAGCAATAGGTTTAATAGAACGGTTAATTAGTACAATTAAACAACGCTTGGCATGTATAAAAGAAGCAAATAAAAAATTAAGTTCGTTCACCATTAAAGCAGCATTAAAATCAATCATCTACCAGCTCTGCATATGTAAACATAAAACTATTAAGTTTTCGCCACTCGAATCACACTTTGGGCAAAAAGCTAATACTCCGCCTAGCAACATAAGTACTAAACCACATTCACCTGATTTAAGTTAAGAAAAAATTATCAAATCATTATTTAGACGAAGAGACATTCACACCCAATGAATTGTTACCAGAAGAACATTGGGGCAAAATTGTAGTGACGATGAAATTGAAAGGAATATGTGCAAGGCCCCAAAGTACGCTCATTCCCGCGAACGACTTGCAAGAGACAATGAGGCACATTTCCTGCTCACAACGAAAGCACATCGTCCTATACCCCTCAAGTAACACACAGTGCAACTCAACATCGCTCGTAGGAAACATCCCAATAGACGCTCGAAAAAGAACCTCGACGGGCTTTACGAAATGTTATCCCCAGGATCTGTGGTGCAAAAGTCTGACCAGTATACCTCCGTGATTCGTGAACCTGAGAAGCTGGAAGTCACGGTCAGGAATAGTGATATCGACAAATTTGGAACCCGCGATGAGCGAAAAACGCAATTGATGGATTATGTAAATTGTAGAGGGCCATAAGTACACGAAAAATCGACAAAGAATTCACGGGAGTTCAGAAAGGTGATAGAAAGATGAAACATCGTAAACGTAATACGGGAAGCGGAGTTTCACCGAACAAATCGAATATTGCTCGCGCAATGCGAGTGCGAATGCCAAAAGTGCCGGCAAACCTTGTACCGCCCGAGACAACATCACAACTAGAAATCAATCCCGATCAACGAAATAACACTTCTGAAGTAATAATTGCACCGCTCCAAACAAGCCAACGTACGGAATTAATTATACCCTCTACTTCGGCACCAGTGGAAGCAATGCGCTAAGTTCTTCCACGTACAACAAAAAGGATACTTAAGAGCCCAAAAAACTACGGGTATGATAATGAACATTTATCTGTTGAGTTGACCAATTCGTGCCCACCGAGCTTTGTACAACCCCTCATGAAACGCCGTGCAGGTGATGTGGCATCTGTACAACTTTCAGTGATATAGACGATTGTGGACACTGCGACTCGATTAGAGCCAATTCCAAATCCATACCCCTCGCCCGTCATAGGAGAGGATTGCCTACTGACCCCTGCATTCGGCCAGCAGATCAGAGTTTTCCAGATGAGCATAAACTTGATGAGGAGGATATGTAAACAAAATTCTCAATGTTTAAAAATTGATATACTATTACATATGACTGGCTATGATAACTAGTAGATATATAGTTGATAACTATTTAACCGGTGAATAAGTATTAATATATACAATTTTTTTTAAAAATTTCATTTCATGCCATTTTAATTTTCACTAAAAAGGGAGAAATGTTGTTCATAATCATTTTATTTGGTGCAATAAAATTATTATACGATGTACTTATTTAATGTTGTACGTAATTTTGAAGGCCGTATCAAAAAGTCATTTTAAGTTGAGTATCTACCACTTTTAATACACACATTATGTTTGTTGCCCAAATTCCCGCCCTGGGAATCATGTATCACTTTTAGTTATGACTTCTGAATTGCTAACTGTTATAACTTTTCTTTCTCTTAGTTTTGCACCTCGCGTACAGTTGCTCAATTTAACTTATTTCTTGTCAGTCGTATTTACTATCTGAATAAAATAGACAAGTGTCAGATAGGCGATTTGCTAAGCGAATCCAAATACAAAACTGTGCTGAGTGCACTCACCGCAAAAGTACACTAAACAGAAATTTTAATAGGGATTCGCATTGCAAAATGAAAACACAATTGCAAAATCAAAACACAATATTGATTGTGTACGACACAGTAATTGGCCATAGTTAATACCATAATTGGGTTGATACAAGACTATACATCTAGCAATTCAATGTAGTTTCTCAGTTAAATTTTTGTTCAGGGGGTTTAATCCGTGTCAAAAGAGTTAGAACAACACATTACAAATTCGAAATTAGATAATCGAAAAACCGCGCTTAAGGTAAACAAAAGAAAGCATGGTACTGCTGCTTTAATTTTGTTTTTCAATGAAAGGTTTAAAACAATTTTGGGGGCGGTTGTTCTGTTTTGGATAAATATTATTTGGCTTTTAGCTTATTTGTAATGACTTCATTCGCCATATCCATTATGCAATATGAAAAAGTGCAAAAATTTATTCGTTCTCCCTTCAAAAATTAGAAAATTTAAATTTGTTAAAGATTTGTGAGATCTTTTCCTTTTGTGCCGCCATTGCGTTATGCGCCCCCAGATACACAGTTGTTCCATTACATAGTAAAAAATTGTGTAGAAATTTGGCTTCTGGGGGTGCAAATAATATGCTTCTCTAAGTTGGGGTGCACAAACGGAAACAATCCAATTTTTGATTGCCGAGTTGTTCGCGCTATAATTTAGCTAATCAAAACTTTTTTATAAGTCTAAACGTTAAAAGTTTATATCTTAGGTCACGCGAACAAACTCTTGTTGTCATGTTTAATCAGTGTCGAAACAATTAGAACAACACAATACAGATTCGAAATTGGATAATCAAAAAACCGCGCTAAAGGTAAACAAAGGAAAGCACGGTAGTGCTGCTTTAATTTCGTTTTTCAACGGAAGGGTTTAAACAATTTTGGGGGCCGTTGTTATGTTTTGGTTAAATATTATATGCTTTTAGCTTATTTGTAATGATTTCATTCGCAATATCCATGATGAAATATGAAAAAGTGGAAATATTTATTCGTTTTTCCTTCGAAAATTAGGAAATATAAATTTGTTAAAGATTTTTGGGATCTTTTCCGTTTGTGCCCCCAATCCCAGTAAGTTATGCGCCCCCATTTACAGAGCACGTGCCAATACATTGTAAATCATTATGTAAAAATATGGCGTCTGGGGGGTGCAAATAATATGCGCCCACTAAGCTGGGGGGGGGGCACAAACGGAAACAATCCGATTTTTGATTGCCGAGTTGTTCGCGCTATAATTTAGCTGACTACGTTCTAACCATAAGTGAGCAATAAACTTGCGGGTAAATTTTTGAGACAAAATGCAGAGTTATTAAAAGACTCTTCCTCAGATCATGACTTGACAATTGCTCGACCCACTCTTCGTAACTCAAAATTTTTTTCACCGGGCTTAAGTCCAGTGTGTTTTTGTCTAGCAAAAGTCAATCATAAGGTTTTTGGTCGAGCGAAAGACCCAGCTGTTCGTTAAAGCTGAGTTGATTCCATTTCATAGGCTGTTTGTTTCAAACCTGTCTTGTCATACCACTTTAGGGTCGAGAATGGTCTTTTCATAAGTTGAGAGTGAATCTTTTCATAATAATCATTTTCAAACTACATTTTGTGGTAACTATTACAATTTTATGAAATTAGTTTAAAAAATGGTTTTTGAAACCGCTAGCATATCTGTTTAAAAGTACAATTAACTCAATTAACTCAAACTTGAAATACTTTGATTAAGATGGTAATAGGATTCTTAGCAAGATAACATGAAATTTGCAAAGAAGCAAAATCTTTGCATGTGTTTCTAGAACCTGGTTATTCTTCCAAGATCTGATGAGAAAACGTCCAAACTTGACATGAAAATTTAGCTTAGCAGGCTCTTGAGAGATGTCCAATTTTGCCTCGAAAGCAAGATCTTGCATGTTTTTGCAATCATTGAGCATTTATATTGAATTTACAAACCTTCCCACCCACAATCTCCATTTCCATCTCTCAAAACTCCGAACGTGGCCGTGACTGTGAAAACGGGTATGCTGACTGCAGCCCCCATATACACCCATCGGTTCAATATCTGTTTTGCCCTGAATGGGAACACGACCACAATCAGTCGCTCAAAGGCGAGAAAGGAGAGAACGGGTCCGACACTGTACTCGTTCAGAAGTCGTGAACACTCCAAAAAGTAGCAAGACTTTACGAGAAGCAATTCGTTGTATGCGAGTTGGTCCCCTCCGAAAATATTGTTTCGGAACCATATCTTAAATAAAGTAATATAATTTATATTATGAAAAATTCCCCCCCCCCCCCCCCCCCAATTGTATAGCCACACTGTTTACACCCCACACAGAAAAAGAAACAATTTTTGCTACCTGTCGATACTTGTTTTGATAACGGTGTATGTTCGGGTTCGGCATCAAGTTTAAATTGAACGAAATTTTGCTCTCAGTTATGTCCGAGAAAAACATTTCGATAAAAATCTTTCTGGTGACGATAAGAGTCTAATTATTTTTAAAAAAACACGCATTATTCATGTTACGACTGCTCAAGAATATCAATGGAACTTGATCTGCATCGCCTGAATCTGGAGCTTTACGCTGGCCTGGTTCTTCATTGGGTTTTAATTGACTTACAATCTGGTTGAGAAAATTAGTCGCTCAGTTGTATAAATCACTGTAACTTTGTAGTTAAGAACGATTGAAGTTAAGAATATACTTAGTGATAAACTATGTACTCTAAATCTCTTAGCGAAATTTGTACGGCTGGAGTCAATGATAGTATTCCTTTTCTCTTCTTTAAGAAAGCTCAACTAACTTGTGATTTTTCCAATATCAAAGTCGAGCAATATTTGAATGTTAAGGTCTGAAGTTGATGAAGAACAAAAATAATGTCAATTTGAGAGCCAACTACTATTGGTATCAGTTTCCTAAGGTTCTAAATACAATAGTCGTGTAATATTCAAACATTTCAGAAAACCTAAATAATAAGCTAAATATTACTTATACTGTTGGGCTCTGTCTTGTATCATTGTTGTTTTTGTAGAAAATACATGAAGCGCAATTAATGACGTCCTGGTGCAAAGTTTCTGAAAATCTTGCCAATTTCCTATTTCCCATTTGGCAAATTTGATCAGGAATCCCATTGGGAAACTTATCAGGAATGCAGTTGGTAGTAAGTAAAATCGAAAATCGTTTCTCTTACCTTTAGGAAAAACAGAAACTTCAGTATACTAATCGGAGATGGGGCAATAAAATGATCTCGGTGGAAAAATTCTGAGCGTAAAAGTTTCCTTAGAAGGAAATACGGATTTAAACGGGATTTTCTACCCACCTAACTATACCTAACTCCCTCCCTCCCGCACGCCATAAGACCCTCCCGCCCTTGTATTTTTTTTAATGTGTAAATTTAAATGCTTCATTTAAAATTTTTTACTCATATCATTTTATTTTATTAAAATTGGTTAATAAGTTTCCGTTTTGACCAATTTCCTAAAGTTGTAATTGCTTTAGCTTGATATTCCATATCATGATCTCAGAGGGCTCTTGCTGTTGTTTGTTATTGCTGTCATTTTAACACATCTGTTTCATATTTTTTTATTGTTTGAGCATATCATACCTCAAATATTCTTTTTATTGAATTGCAAACCGTATGGTAAGGATATATAGGTGGGGCGGTGCAAAACGGCCTGTGGAGGGGGAGAATTAACAGAAACGAGCTTAAATTACTTGTTAATTTAAATGACCATAAAAAGAACTCAGTAAC